>NC_066543.1:7586845-7591845 GCF_024679095.1 Eriocheir sinensis
TCTCTCTCTCTCTCTCTCTCTCTCTCTCTCTCTCTCTCTCTCTCTCTCTCTCTCTCTCTCTCTCTCTCTCTCTCTCTCTCTCTCTCTCTCTCTCTCTCTCTCTCTCTCTCTCTCTCTCTCTCTCTCTCTCTCTCTCTCTCTCTCTCTCTCTCTCTCTCTCTCTCTCTCTCTCTCTCTCTCTCTCTCTCTCTCTCTCTCTCTCTCTCTCTCTCTCTCTCTCTCTCTCTCTCTCTCTCTCTCTCTCTCTCTCTCTCTCTCTCTCTCTCATTTTTGCTACATTATTTCATACCCGCTAGTCCCACCTCCTCTTACCTCCTCCTCCTCCTCCTCCTCCTCCTCCTCCTCCTTTCATTTCTTCCTTTCTTCTTTAACTTCTCTTTGATTTTTCCTGCGCACTTATTTCGTTCCCCAAGTTTTCTGTTTTTCTTTTCTCTCCTCGCCTTTGTATTCTTTCTTCTTCTTTTCATGTGTTTTCTCTTTCATATTTCTGTTTTTTCTCTTTCGTTTCCTCCTTCCACCAACGTTCTCTTTCACCTTCTCCTTCGTCAGTCTTTTTCCACATTTGTTTCTTTCTCTTTTACTTCCTTCCTTATTTTCATTTTCTCCCTCCTTTACTTTTTTTCCTTCTCTTTACTTTCTCCTCCTTCGAATGCTCCTTTTTTTACCTTCCTTCTCATCTCCCTTCCTCCCTGCAATCTCTTCCTTTTTTTCTCCTCCCTTACCTTCTCTCTCCCTTCCTTTCCTTCTCTCCCTTTCTCATTTTCAGTCACTTCAGTTCTCTCTTTCCCTTTTCTCCATTTCTTCATTCTCTTCTTCCATAATGAGTTTCTGTTTCATTCTGTTTTAGTTTTCTCATTATTTTTATCTTTCTTTATTCCCTCATTCTCTCTCCATCCCTTTCAGTTCTTTTCTTCTTCCTTTTCTTCACCGCCCTTGTCTTTTTACTCATACCTACTCCTATGTTCTCTGTCTAATTAATTCTCTCTCTCTCTCTCTCTCTCTCTCTCTCTCTCTCTCTCTCTCTCTCTCTCTCTCTCTCTCTCTCTCTCTCTCTCTCTCTCTCTCTCTCTCCTTAAAACAAATGACAAACGCCTTTTCCCTCCCATTACATATTTTTCCCTTCCCTGTCTCCTCGGTTTTCTCTTTTTCTTGCTCTTTTTTTCCTCCTCATTTTCCTTCTTCCCCTCCTCCATCTCCTCCTCTTCCTCCTCCTCTTTGTCCTCTTCCTCCTTACACATAATAGTTTGCCCCAATTTTTCTCCCTTTCTCTTATTATTTCTTCCTTCCTCATTCTTCTCTTCTTCTTCGCCTCTTCCTCATCTATAATTTCCTTTTTCACAGCTTAGGCATTCCCTCTCTTACTTTTCTTTTTCTTTATTTACCTTCTTTATCTTACCTTACCATATCTTACATTTCTTCACCTTACCTTACCTTACCTTACTTTGTCTTACCTTTCCTTACCTTACCTTACCTTCCTTAGACCGACCTTACGTGGCCTTACCTTATCAAGCCTTCCCTTACCTTACTTTACCTTACCTTACCTTCCTTAGACCGACCTTATGTGGCTTTACCTTATCAAGCCTTCCCTTACCTTACTTTCCCTTACTTTACATGACCTTACCTTACCAAGTTTTATTTCACCTTGCTGGCCCTGTTCCTTTCCTCTTCCTTTCTCTCCCTCTTCTTCCCCTCCTTGTACTCCCTCTCCTTGTACTTTCTCTCCCCTTTCTTCCTCCTTCCTCTCCTTGGTATTCCTCTCCCTCTTCTTCCTCTCCATGTTCTTCGTTTCCCCTTTCTTTTCCATCCTCCTCTCTCTTTCCCCCCTCTACTTATCGTTCCGCATCTTGTCTCCTTCCTCCTCGTCCCTCTTCTTTATTTTCTCTCCTTTGCTTCCTCTCCTTCTCTCCCTCTCCTCCGTCACTCCCTCCATCTCTCCGGGGCCGGTAATCTATATAATGTCATGTGGAAGCAACATTTTAAAACCTCGTTAAAGGGAAGTCGGAATTTTTGTTTAAAGAGGAGGAGGAAGAGGAAGAAGAGTAGGAGGATTAAAAGCAGGAAGAAGAAGAAGAAGAAGAAGAAGAAGAAGAAGAAGAGGAGGAATATGTGTGTGTGTGTGTGTGTGTGTGTGTGTGTGTGTGTGTGTGTGTTAGTGAAGACATATTTTCAGCTTAATTTGCTTTAAAGTCCCCTGCGCCCCCCTTCCCCCCTTCTCTCTCTCTCTCTCTCTCTCTCTCTCTCTCTCTCTCTCTCTCTCTCTCTCTCTCTCTCTCTCTCTCTCTCTCTCTCTCTCTCTCCTAATTAAAACTACGCTGTCTCCTGTCCCTAAAACTTCCTTTCTCCGCCTCACACTTAACTCTCCTTCCTTAATTTTCATCCCTTCGCAAAAATCCCTGTTTCGCCATTCTTGACAAACTTTTATTTTTTTGCTTTTTTATTCTTCCGGCTGTTGTTACTACTGAAAGGATTGCCGAGAAGAAGAGGAAGAAGAGAAGATGGAGGTGGAGGAGCATTAGGAGGAGTAGGAGGAAGAGGAGGAGGAAGAGGAAGAGTAGGAGGAAGAGGAAGAGGAGGAGGAATTTGCAGTGTTCTCAATTTTTCTTCAGCATCAAGTTTGAATCTCTCGTGTCATTAGTTTCCAGTTAACCTTGTTCCCCTCCCTCGTGTGGACCACCTGCTCTCCTCCTCCTCCTCCTCCTCCTCCTCCTCCTCCTCCTCCTCTCCTCTGCGTCTTCCTAACTCCTTTGTCCGGTTCTGGTACGTTTTTCTTCTCTTCCATTTTTTTCCCAACCTTATTCTTCTTCAGCTTTTTCTTTAAATCTCATGTTTCCTCCGCTTCCTCTTACTCTCCCTTCCTCTTCCTGCTTCTCCTCTTCCCTCTCTTCCTCCTCTGTAATCATCTAAGTTTCCTCCGTTCATCTCTTTCCTTCCTCTCTATCCCTGTCTATCTGTCTGTCTATCTATCTGTATATCTCTTTATCTCGCTCTCCCTTCCTCTTCTTCCTTGTCTTCCTCCTCTTCCTCCTCCGTAATCATCTTAAATTCCACTTCTCTCTCTCTCTCTCTCTCTCTCTCTCTCTCTCTCTCTCTCTCTCTCTCTCTCTCTCTCTCTCTCTCTCTCTCTCTCTCTCTCTCTCTCTCTCTCTCTCTCTCTCTCTCTCTCTCTCTCTCTCTCTCTCTCTCTCTCTCTCTCTCTCTCTCTCTCTCGTAATTCCCCTCTTTACAGCCTCTTCGTTCCCCTCTCCCGCCTTCACTATAAATACAAACTCCTGACAGAGGCTATTTGGCCGCCGAAGGGGAGGGCGCGGCAGGGAGATAAAGAGATCAGGAGATAGACGTGTTGATAGATGCTCGGGAATCACTTACAGCGGGCGCAGAAAGGGATTAAATGCCATGTAGTCTTAGGAGATTCGTTTTATGGGATCTGATTAAACTCGCAGTCTATCACTTATTTTCTCTCTCTCTCTCTCTCTCTCTCTCTCTCTCTCTCTCTCTCTCTCTCTCTCTCTCTCTCTCTCTCTCTCTCTCTCTCTCTCTCTCTCTCTCTCTCTCTCTCTCTCTCTCTCTCTCTCTCTCTCTCTCTCTCTCTCTCTCTCTCTCTCTTCGGTCACTGCCTAACGTTCATTTATTTATGTTCAGTTTTCAGTTAATTAACCTAACCCTCCATCAGTCTTTTCATCAGTGTGTTATTTGTTCCCATCATACGCAGTGGTTAGGGTTCGTTAACACACACACACACACACACACACACACACACACACACACATACACGCACACGGCATTCGGTTATCTCTCATTGTTCTAGCTGCATTGATTTACCTCCTTCTGTGTGTGTGTGTGTGTGTGTGTGTGTGTGTGTCCCAATCAACAAATTATGGAAGCTACCTGGAAATTTGTAACTGCCTTTGCTTCTCTATCGATATTACTGCTATTGCAACTACTACTGTTATTACCACCACTACAGCAACTATTACTATTACCACTACCGTTGCTGCTACCCTCTTTTTAGCACCACTACTGTCACCACCACCACCACAACCATCATTACCACAAACAGTCCATCACCATCACGACTTCCCCCCTCCCCTCCTCCCTCCTTCCGTACTTTCATTACCTCTTCCGCCTCCACTTTCAAAACAAAATTCTCGTGTTCTTTGTAGCTACTTTCTGGAACTAAGGAATAAAATAGTTTGACGCATGTTGGTACGTTCGAGTATTTCTCTCTCTCTCTCTCTCTCTCTCTCTCTCTCTCTCTCTCTCTCTCTCTCTCTCTCTCTCTCTCTCTCTCTCTCTCTCTCTCTCTCTCTCTCTCTCTCTCTCTCTCTCTCTCTCTCTCTCTCTCTCTCTCTCTCTCTCTCTTCCTCCCTTTTCTTTTCATTTCTTTTTTATCTTCTGTTTTTTCTTCTCTTCTTTTTTTTATTTTTTATTTTTTTTCTTGTCTTGTCTTGTCTTGTCTTGTCTTGTCTTCGCTCTCTCTCTCTCTCTCTCTCTCTCTCTCTCTCTCTCTCTCTCTCTCTCTCTCTCTCTCTCTCTCTCTCTCTCTCTCTCTCTCTCTCTCTCTCTCTCTCTCTCTCTCTCTCTCTCTCTCTCTCTCTCTCTCTCTCTCTCTCACAGTACTATGGGAGTGGCGTGTGTGTGTACTCTACGGTCACGTCATGTCACGTTTCATTATGGCTGCGTGTCACGAGGGGCGATGGTAAGGCCGTTCACGCACTTTATTTCCCGTTCCCATACTTTATTGCGTACGTACGTTATATTTGCGGGCCGGCGGGACGGACTGCACGAGAAGGGGGGAGGGGGAGTGGGTTGAGAAAGGGGAGAGAGGAGGTGGAGATGAAGAGGGAGGGGAGAGTGGGGAGAGGGCGAGATGGAAAGGGGGGAAGTGTGTGTGTGTGTGTGTGTGTGTGTGTGTGTGTGTGTGTGTGTGTGTAAGTGGTTGCCTCGTCCCCATATTTAGTGTACTCTGGGGTCCTGTTTTTCTTTTTTATATTTATTAATTC
>NC_066543.1:7596845-7621845 GCF_024679095.1 Eriocheir sinensis
GGGAATAAGTAGAGGGGTGAAAGGGGTGGGGGTGATAGAGCCGTAGGTAAGAGGTGGGGAGGTAGAGGGAAAGAGGGGGTTAAGGGGTGGGAGGTTGTTTATTGGGGGAAAGTAGAGGGGTGAACTGTGAAGGGGTGGGGAGGGATACTGCCGTAGGGGGAAGGTGAGGGGTGTGAGGAGGCAGGAAAAGAAGAGGGGTGAAGGGTGGTGTGTCACTGTATGGTTGGGGAAAGAGAAATTGAATTATTGTGGTGGGGGGTAGGAGGGGGTTGGAGGGGGAGGAGGGGGGGGAAAGGGGGAGGGGGTCTGGTTCCTATTGTGATTGGGACATGATTAGTTTACGTGTCTGCTTACCTCTCTCTCTCTCTCTCTCTCTCTCTCTCTCTCTCTCTCTCTCTCTCTCTCTCTCTCTCTCTCTCTCTCTCTCTCTCTCTCTCTCTCTCTCTCTCTCTCTCTCTCTCTCTCTCTCTCTCTCTCTCTCTCTCTCTCTCTCTCTCTCTCTCTCTCTCTCTCTCTCTCTCTCTCTCTCTCTCTCTCTCTCTCTCTCTCTCTCTCTCTCTCTCTCTCTCTCTCTCTCTCTATCTCTCTCTCTCTCTCTCTCTCTCTCTCTCTCTCTCTCTCTCTCTCTCTCTCTCTCTCTCTCTCTCTCTCTCTCTCTCTCTCTCTCTCTCTCCAGCAGGTGGTGGTCATTTGGTGAGCATGAATGGTATGAGAGAGAGAGAATTAGGATGATTGGCGGAGGAAAGGGAGAGAAGAAAGGAAAGGAATGAATAATGAAGAGATAAATGGACTGAAAGGGGAGGAAAGAATTACCCGATTACAGAAGAAAGGGAGAGGAGAAGGTGGGAGGAGGAGGAGGAGGAGAAGGAAAAAGAGGAAGAGATATGGAGATAAATAGGCTAAGGAAAGGAGAGAGGATTGCGAGTGGAGGGAAGAACGGGAAGAAAAATGGAGATAGAGGAGGAAAGAGAAAGAAATGAGGGAGAGATGTAGATTGATGAGAGGAGGGAAGGAGAACGAAAGGAAGGAAGGAAACGGAAGGGAAGGAGACAAGGTAAAGGTCAAGAGAAGGAGGAACTAAAGAAAGATGAAAGAACGGAAGAAATAGAAAATGAGTGAAAAAGAAAACTTGTTAGAAGATAAAATGAAGAAGGGAAAAGAAGAGACAAGAACGAGATAATTGGAATAAAAAAGAGGAGAGAAAAGAGGAAAATGAATGAGGTAGAAAAGGGAGAAGCAATAGGAAGTCGAGGATGATTGGAGGAGTAGAAAGAAGAAGAGGAGGAGGAGGAGGAGGAGGAGGAGATGAGAAAGGAGGAAGAAGAGGAGAGGCGGATGAAAAAGATGAGTGATAAAAATAAATGTGTGAATAAACTCAAGAAAATTATGTTGAGAATAACGAGAAGAGAAAAGTGAGAAGAAAATGGGAAGAGAACTAAAGGGAGAAGAAGGAGAAGGAGGATTAGGAGGACGAGGAGATGAAGAGGGAGGAGGAGGATTAGGGAGAGGAAGAAGAGAGCCAAGAAAAAATATATAAAAAGAAAAAAATATATAGCAATGCAGAATAACGAAAATGAAAATGAAAAGAAATATAACATCAAATAAAATAGCAACAAAGAGGAAGAGGAAGAAGATGAGTGGGAGGAAGAGGAGAAGAAAGAGGGAGAGGAAGAGAAAGTCAACGAGGAGGAGGAGGAGGAGGAGGAGGAGGAGGAGGAGGATATTGTAGTGTGAAAATTACTTTTAGATTAAAGGGTCAGGAGAAGCTGCAAGGAAGAGATGATTAACGAAGTGAAGGAGGAGACAGTGGCGAGGAGGAGGAGGAGGAGGAGGAGGAGGAAGGGCATGAGTTTTGGAAGAGTGAGGGTAAAGAAGATGGAGATGAAGGCTGAAGAGAACTAGGAAGGAAGAGGAAGAGGAGGAGGAGGAGGAGGAGGATTTAAATTATATAAGCTGTTGGAGGGTGAAGGAGCATCTTCAGCACGCCTCCTTCACCTTAAGATGTCCTCCTCCTTCTCCTCCTCCTCCTCCTCCTCCTACTCTTCCTCCTGCTCCTCTTCCTCCTCCTCCTCCTCCTCCTGCTCCTCCTCCTTTCCTCATCTGACTACTCATTATATGTACAATGAGCAAATTAGGCCTTAAGGCTGAGGCGTTATGAGAGAGAGAGAATGTCATATCTCATTAATAAATCTAATAACTGATATCCTTTCCTCTCCTTCTGCTCCTTCCTTTTCTCCTACTCTCTCTCTCTCTCTCTCTCTCTCTCTCTCTCTCTCTCTCTCTCTCTCTCGGTAATAAAATGAACCAATAAAATGAGACCGCTTCACAGGCACAAACAAAAGTGTGTGTGTGTGTGTGTGTGTGTGTGTGTGTGTGTGTGTGTGTGTGTGTGTGTGTGTGTGTGTGTGTGTGTATCGTTGACCTTTCATTTCACTAAACATCGAAATGAAACATAATTCCCTCCACGTTCCTCCCTCTCCTTTTTTTTCCTCCCCATTACCGTTTTTCTTCCTTTTCTTCCCTTTCCCTCCTCCCCTCTTCCCCTTCTCCCCTCTTCCCATCCCATCCTTCCTTCATCCTCTTTATTTCCCTTTTTTTCATTCTCCATCTCCCCCTTCCTCTCCCCCTCTCCCTACTTCCGTGTATTTGCCTTTGTCCTCCCCTGCCCTTTATTCTCCCTTCCTCCCTCTCTCCCCCCTCATCCTTCCCCTTCCCCTCATTCTCCCTTCCTCACTTCCCTACCTCTGTGCATTCCCCCTTGTCATTCTCCCTTCCCCCTTCCTCTTTCGACTTGCCCTACCCTTCCCTCCGCCTCCACCTACCCTTCCCGCTCCCCTCCCCTCTCTTCCCATCCCCCTTCTCTCTTTCCCCCCTCCCCCTCCCCCTCCCCCTTTCTCCCAAATGGAACTGAGCCTCATTTCCAGGTTTTCATTAAAAGAGTAATGAAACTAACAAAAAAATATTATTAAAAAAGCGATTTATGGAGTTCCAACTTGAAACATGAAAAATAGAGAACGTTTTTTCCCCGCCGGCAGCACTGACACAAATACATTAATTCAGCTGTTTTTTTTTTTTGGCTTTTTTGTATGAGCTTTAATATATATTGCATGCGTCCACCTGTTTTTCTTTGTTTGCTTCTTGTTTTTGTTTGTGTTGACACGTATATTGACTTTTTGTTGTTGTTGTTGTGTTGTTGTGTTTGCTGTTTTTCTTTTCGTTGTTGTTGTTGTTTTGAGCTGGAGTTATGATTTTTGAGTCTCTGTGTCATGCGTTCACTTTTTTAATTAATTTCTCTCGTCTTTTTTCGTTACGTTCTTTCAGGGTTGTGTTATTAATATTTGTAGCATGCGAGGTTACTGTCCGCTTCCTACGTTTTTCATATGTTCTATTTTGGTTTCCTTTTGAGTGGAAATGTCATGCGTTCACACTTTTTTCTTTCCTTCCTTCTTTTGTATCCTAACGTTCTCTCTGGGTTTTGTTATGAATATATATAGTGTGTAGGTCCTTCGTTTTTCTTTCTTACGCTTTATTTTAGTTTCCTTTTGGGTCTATATGCGTTCTCTGTTTTAATTCCTTTCTTCTTTTTTTCCTTACGGTCTTTCTGGGTTTTGTTATGAATATATATAGTATGAGGGTTTACTTTCCTCATCATTCGTTTATTTTTCTTACGCTCTATTTTGGTTTCCTTTTGAGTCTATAGATCATGCGTTCACACTTGTTTTCCCTCCCTTTTTTTCCCTACGTTCTCTCCGGGTTTTGTTAAGAATATATATAGTATGAGGGTTTAATTTCCTCATCATTCGCTTATCTTTTCTTACGCTCTATTTTGGTGTCTGTTTTAGCTTTCATTCTTTCACTCACTCAATTTTTTTCCTTGTATTTTTTCCTTTGCTTTGTTTTCCTTTTCATGCGTTCACATTGTTTTAACTTCATACTTTTTTTTTCTACGCTCTTTCCGGTTCTTTCTTTTCTTTTATTTTTATTTTACTCTTTAATTTACTGACATTGCTTTCTTTTACTTTTTGGTTCTTTATTTTTTTACTTACATTACTTTTCTTTTTCTCTGGTACTTTACTTTCTTTACTTTCTTTACTTACATTACTCTCCTTACTTTCTGGTACTTTACTTTCTTTACTTACATTACTCTCCTTACTTTCTGGTACTTTACTTTCTTTACTTTCTTTACTTACATTACTCTCCTTACTTTTTTGGTACTTTACTTTCTCTACTTTCTTTACTTACATTACTCTCCTTACTTTCTGGTACTTTACTTTCTTTACTTACATTACTCTCCTTACTTTTTTGGTACTTTACTTTCTCTACTTTCTTTACTTATATTACTCTCCTTTCTTTCTGTTACTTTACTTTCTTTACTTTACTTACATTACTTTCTTTTACTTTCTGGTATTTTATTTTCTTTACTTTCTTTACTTTTCACTCTCGTTTTTGTCTCAGTTTACGTGCGTTCACATTAATTGCTTTCTCTTTTTTACTTCTTTGGGATTTTTTTTTCTTATATTTTTCCTTTCCTTTTTTTCCTCTGCTCATTTTTCATATTTATTTTGGCATTTCATTCGTTAACACTTATTCCTTTCCTCTTTATATTTCTCTCACGCTTTGTTCGGCTTTTATTAATTAATTTATACGCGTTCGCACACTTTTTCCTGTAGATACAACTTTTAACACTTTTTGCTTTTATGTTTTTACTTTACATTTATTCATACACTTTTTTTTTTCCTCCATCTTTATGAAATTTTCAACGTTTCTATTTTTTTTCATTTTATTTAGTTACCATGCGTTCACATACTGTTTTTCCTTTAATATTTTTCAACACTGGATTTTATTTATTTATTTATTTTACTTCTACTGGTATTGACATTTTTTTCCTTCATATTCATCTCGATATATATTTTCAACGTTCCTTTTGGCTTTTTTTTTATATTATAGTCATTCACACAATTTTTTTCCTCATTATATTTTCTTTTTTTACTTTTTTCTTACTTTACATTCACTCACACACTTTTTTCCCCTTAATTTATTTTTCAATGTTGTTTTTGGCTCTGTTTTTCTACTTTACATTCAATCACACACTTGTTTCCTCTTTCGATATATTTTTCAACGTTCTTTTCGGCTCTTTTTTTCCTCCCACACTTTTTTCCTTTCTCAATATATTTTTCAACGTTCTTTTCGGCCTGCTCGTTTTTACGCTACATACTTTTTTCCTCTCTCTATATTATAATTCAACGTTCTTTTTGACTCTCTTACTCTACATTCATCCACGCACCTTTTTTTCTTCCTTTCAATGTATTTTTCAACGTTCTTTTCGACTTTTCTTACTTTACACGCATTCACACACTTGTTTCTTCTCTCGATATATTTCCAACGTTCTTTCCGGCTTGTTTGTTTTCACTTTACATACTTTTTTCCCTTTCAGTATATTTTCCAACGCTGTCTTTTTTTCCCTTTCACTTTTTCTCCCGCCGGTGTATTAGGGACGCAGAACCAAGCTGAAAGGAGCGAAGGTTAACGTCCTCTTCATTTTCTTTTCATGAGCGGCTTTAGCAGTTTGTCTGAGTTGCTCTTTTTTTTCCTCTCCCGAGTGCGCCGCTGAAACTCAACTCTTGCCTCCTTGCCGTCTCTGTTTCTGCTTCTGCTACATCTGGAAAGGGAAGAAGAGGGAAGGGATGGGACGGGACGGGACGGGAAGGGAAGGGAAAGGAAAGGAAAGGAAAGATAAGGGAAAGGAAGGGAAAGGAAAGGAAGGAAAGGAAAGGAAAGGAAGGGAAGGGAAAGGAAAGGAAAGGAAAGGAAAGGAAAGGAAAGTGAAAGGAAGGAAGGGAAATGAAGGGAAGGGAAACGAAGCAAAGTAAAGTAAAGTAAAGGTAAGGGAAAGGGAAAGGGAAAGGAAAGGAAAGGAAAGGAAGGAAAGGAAGGAAAGGGAAGTGAAAGGAAGAGAAGGGAAAGGGAAGGAACAATGAAAGGAAGAGTAGGAGGAAAGAAGGCATTAAAGGTGTGGAGGAAAGGGAAGGGCAAGGGAGGGAGGAAGGAAGGGTACTGCTGTTGTTGTTGCTGTTTTTGTAACCTCCTGTCTGCTGTCTGTCGCTGTTCCTCTTGCTCTTTGAAAGTCCTCCCGTTGCTTTTACTGCTGTTGTTTTTGTTGTTTTTGATGTTACTATTTTTTTTTAATCATGGACTTGTTATTTATTTATTTATTTTATCTTTTGCAGCCGTTTCTTTGACCTGGTTCTTGTTTTTTTCCACCTATTTTTCGTTCCTGTGTTGCTATCTTTTTTATTTTTTTGTTTTACTCGTTATTTTTTGCACACACGTCGTATCTTTGACATGGTTTTTATTTTTTCCTTCTGTTTTTCGTTCCCGTCTTGCTATCTTCTTTTTTATTTTTTTTATTTTACTCATTTTTTGACCTGTTTTTTTTCTCCTATTTTTCGTTCCTGTCTTGCTATGTTCTTTTTTTTTTTATTTTACTCATTTTTTGACCTGTTTTTTTTTCTCCTATTTTTCGTTCCTGTCTTGCTATGTTTTTTTTTTATTTTACTCATTTTTTGACCTGTTTTTTTTTCTCCTATTTTTCGTTCCTGTCTTGCTATGTTCTTTTTTTCTTATTTCTTTTACTCATTATCTTTGCACACTCGTTGTATCTTTGACCTGTTTTTTTTTCTCCTATTTTTCGTTCTTGTCTTTTTTTTCCCCTTTTTCTTACTTGTATTATTTTTTGCACACACGTTGTTAATCCTCCTATTTTACGTTCTTGTCTTACTTTCTTATTCATTCTTTTTTTTCACACATATTATTTTTGCACACACGTCGAATCTCTGACTTGGTTCTTAATTTTTCTGCTTCCTATTTTTCATCCATGTCTTTGCTTTCTTTTTTTTTTCTTTTTTTCTTTACTCATTTTCTTCTTTTTTATTTTGCACTGACTTTCCCCTTGTTTATTTGGTTTTAATTTCTTTCTTTTTGTTTTATTTATAGATGCGTGGTTTGTTTTCCTTCCCTTCCCTCCTCCACCTCCTTGCCTCACAGCTCTATTTCCGTCCCTCGTTCCCTCCTTCCCTCCTTCACTTATTTTTTTTTCCCTCCTATCAATCTTGCACGAATTTTCCCTTCCCCCATTTTTTCATCTCAATCTCATACCTCCCTCCTTCCCTACTCCTGGTCCTCTCCTCACGTTCCTTCCCTTCCTTCCTCCGTCCCTTCCTTTCCCTTCCGCCTTCCCTCCCCACCTTTACTATTTCTTTCCCCTTACCCTCACTCTCTCTTCCCTTCCCTTCCCTTCCCGTCCCTTCCCTTTTTTCACTTACCTTCCCTTCGCTTCCCTTCCCTTCCCTGTCTTTCCCTGCTCTTTTATCTTCCCTTCCCTTCCCTTCCCTTCCCTTCCCTTCCTTTCCCCCTCCTTTCCTTCTCTTCCTCCTTCTATCCCTTCTTCCCATAGCTTCCCTCTCCTTCCCTTCCCTTCCCCCTCCTTTCCTTCTCTTCCTCCTTCTATCCCTTCTTCCCATAGCTTCCCTTTCCTTCCCTTCCTACCCTCCAAACTCTTCCCTTATAATCTCTCCCCTCCCTTCCTTCCTCCTTCCCTCCCTTCCTTCCTCCTTCCCTCCCTTCCTCTCTCCCTCCCTTTCTTTGTTTCCCCCATCTTCTAGAATGAAAAAAAAAAAAAAAAAACCGTATTGACTTTATAATTACATTGCGAAGGCTTGAACCCGGCGCCTGTGTGTGTGTGTGTGTGTGTGTGTGTGTGTGTGTGTGTGTGTGTGTGTGTGTGTGTGCGTGTGTGTGGGTCAGGGGGGGAGGTCAGGTCAGGGAGAGGTCAAAGAGAGAAAGCAATAAGACTGGCACGTTTATGGCACGAGAAGGAAGGAATGTCGAAGGAGGAGGAGGAGGAGGAGGAGGAGGAGGAGGAGGAGAAAGAAAACCAAGCGAAACTAGATATGAGAGAGAGCGTTGAGGATGGGATAAAAAATAAATATAATAAGTCCGGCGAGGTGCATGACAAGTTGCAGAGAGAGAGATTGGCAGCGAGGATCAGGAAGCGAGGTAAAGAGAGAGAAATTGAGGAGGAGATCAAGGAAGATGTGGCGTGGCAATATACGAGGAGGAGGAGAAGGAAGAAGAAGAAGAAGAAGAAGAAGAAGAAGAAGAAGAAGAAGAAAAAGAAGAAGACCAAGAAGAGGAGAAAGAAGAAGAAGAAGAAGAAGAAGAAGAAGAAGAAGAAGAAGAAGAAGGGTATGAAGAAGAGGAGGAGGAGGAATGAGAGAAAGAAAAATAGAACTTGAACTGAAGTTAGAAATAGTTCACATTTTAATAAAGAGACGGACGAAGACAGGCGAGGAGCAGGAGGAGGAGGAGGAGGAGGAGGAGGAGGAGGAGGAGGAGGAAGAGTTTGTATTGTAAGATATTTTAGAAAAGAAATGCGAGGCGAAGGGAATGAATAGATGAAGACGAAGAAGATGAAGAGGAGGATAAACACGAGAGAGAGAGAGAGAGAGAGAGAGAGAGATTGTATATTTTTTAAGGGCTGAGGGATGTGACAGGTATCTCTCCCTTCTCTTCCCTTCCTCCCCTTCCTCCCCTTCCTCCTCTCCTCCTCCTCCTCCTCCTCTGTCTCACCCCTTTCTCTCCTTTCCTTTCCCTTTATTCACCTTTTCCTGCCCACTCAGTTGCCTTTATTTTTTTTCCTTCCCTTCCCTTCCTTTCCCTTCCTTTCTCTTCCCTTCCCTCCCCTCCCCTTATTTCTTTCCCTCTCTCCTCTTTCCTCTCTTTCCCGTCTCCTATCCTCCACTTTTTCTCTCCGTTTTACTCTCCTTTTTATCTTCTACTTTTCTCCACTTTTTTTTTAGTCCTTTGTTCTCTTTCGTTTCCTTCATTTCCTTGTGTTTTCTTTATTATTTCCTCTATTTTCTTGTTATATCTTCCTTCTCTTTCCTTTATTCTCATTTCTCTGTTTCTCATTTCCTTTCTTTTTCTCTTCTCCTTTCCTCCCTTTCGCTTCTTCTCGCCCTTTTGTTTTCCCTCCTTCTCCTCCTTCACCTTACTTCTCATTCTCTCTCCTCTCTCTCCTCTCTCCTCTTCCCTCTTCTCTCTTTTCTCTCTTCATCTCTCCCTCTCCTCTCCTCCCCCCGCGAACTCTTTGTATCATATTCTCTTCGTGCTCCCTCACCTCTCCTCTCCTTCCCTCCCCCCCTCCCCCTCCCTCTCCCTCTCCTCTCCTCCCTCCCACCTTTCTCTCCACGCGTCGCTCCTCCACACAGGGAAAAGTTTAAATTGGTGAGCATAACCCAGGTGTTTCTAGGTCTTCTTTCCTCCTCCTCCTCCTCCTCTTCCTCTTCCTCCTCCTCCTCCTCTTTCTCTTCCTCCTCGTCCTTTTCCTCCTCCTTTGTCTTCTTCTCCTTTTTTTCCTCCTCCTTTTCCTCTTCATTCTCCTTCTTCTTTTCCTCCTCCTCCACTTTGTTTTCTTTCTCCTCTTCCACTTCCTCTTCCTTCTTTTTGTCATTATCATTATTATCAACATCGTTCTTTTCTTCATTATTTTATTCTTCATTATCTACCATTTTTCTTTTTCCCTCCAATCTCTTTTTAAACGTCACTTCCTTCATCTCTTTCTATCTCCATCGCTCAATCTCTCTCTCTCTCTCTCTCTCTCTCTCTCTCTCTCTCTCTCTCTCTCTCTCTCTCTCTCTCTCTCTCTCTCTCTCTCTCTCTCTCTCTCTCTCTCTCTCTCTCTCTCTCTCTCTCTCTCTCTCTCTCTCTCTCTCTCTCTCTCTCTCTTCTTACCTTCCCTCTCCTCTTTTCTTCTATTTAACCCTTTTCTTTCTTTCCTCTCTTCATTGTTTCCTTGTTTCCTTCCTTCCTTATTTTCATTCACTCTTTACTTCCTTTTCCTACTGCTTCCCTCCTTTATTCTTTGCTTGGCTTCTTCTTCTTCTTTGCTTCCTTCTTTTCATCCGTCTTTCCTTCTTTCCTTTCTTTCTGCCCGTTTTAATATTCTCTTTCGTTGTCATTCTTTTTTCCTTCCTTCGTTTCTTTCTCCATTCCTTCCATTCCTCCTTCCTTCCTTCCTTTCTTTGTTCCGTCATGTTCTAATTCCTTTCTATTTTTACTTTTCTTCCTTTTTTCCTCTTTTTGTCCTTCCTTCTTTCCTCTCCTTCCCCGAGTCCATTTATCATGTTTTTTTTCCTCCTTCCTGCCATTTTTCTCCATCTTTCTTCTCTCCCCGTCATTGCCTTCCTTCTCTCTCCCTCTCCCATCCCTCCCTCTCTTTCTACTTCCTTCTCTTTCTTTACTATTATATTTCTGTTTTCTTTTTCTTCCTTTCTCTTTTTTTTTCAGTGTTTCCTTCTTTTGCTTCCATCTACCTCTTCTCGTCTCTTCCTCACACTTATTTTACTTTCTCCTATCCCCCTTTTCTTGCCTTGTTTTCCGTATTTCCTCTATTTATTTCTCCTCTTCTTTCTTTTTCCCTCAGACACCTCCTTCCTCTCACTTTCTTTTCTCTCCTTTCTTTGCCGTCTTTCTCATATTTTCTAACTTTTTGACTTTCATTATTTTTATTTCTCCCATTGTTTGTATTTTTTTCTCTGCTTTATTATTTTTTTTGCTTCCTCTTCCGTTTCTTTACCTCCTTTTTTTCCCTTTCTTTCTTGCCTACTACTTTTTAACTCATATTTCCTCCTCCTCCTCCTCCTCCTCCTCCTCCTCCTCCTCCTCCTCCTCCTCCTCCCCCCTTACATTTCCTCTCATATCTGTACAAACTTTTCGTATGGAATATATTAGTGAAGGGGGCGCTGCTCCCTTAGTGACCTCTCTCTCTCTCTCTCTCTCTCTCTCTCTCTCTCTCTCTCTCTCTCTCTCTCTCTCTCTCTCTCTCTCTCTCTCTCTCTCTCTCTCTCTCTCTCTCTCTCTCTCTCTCTCTCTCTCTCTCTCTCTCTCTCTCTCTCTCTCTCTCTCTCTCTCTCTCTCTCTCTCTCTCTCTCTCTCTCTCTCTCTCTCTCTCTCTCTCTCTCTCTCTCCCCCCAAAACTCAATCACTCCCCCTCGTTCTCCATATCACTCCCTTGTACTCCCTTCTCCCACCAATACTCCATCATATTTACTCCCTCTCACTCCCTCACACACTCATTTTGCGTCTCACTTTTTCGTACTCTTTCAAATATAGACTTTCCACACACCTCACGTCAACTCTACTTACTATAACAGTTTTTAAGACACTTCCCAACGCTCTCACATGCTCCAGAACACACTCACACGCTTTTACGACACACTCACACACTTCCTAACACACACTTTCTTACACACACACACACACACACACACACACACACACACACACACACACTTTTACGGTACACTCACACGCTTTCTAAAAACCTCACTCACTTGTAACACACTCACAATTTTACTCATAACACACTCAGTCACTCATAACACACTCACACACTTCCTAACACACTTCTATGTTCTTCCGCCACACTTCATTAGCACTTCCACGCCTCTCATTCTCTCCCGAAGAAATAGACGAGACAGACGACCCCTTCACCTCTCCTTCTCTCCCTCTCCCTCTCTCCCCTTCCCTTTGTAGCGCCAAGACACATATACATTCCAACAGACGTTATTATCTTTGTTCCTTGTCCCAGTGGTGTTTTGTGAGTGTGTTGGAATATCTCTCTCTCTCTCTCTCTCTCTCTCTCTCTCTCTCTCTCTCTCTCTCTCTCTCTCTCTCTCTCTCTCTCTCTCTCTCTCTCTCTCTCTCTCTCTCTCTCTCTCTCTCTCTCTCTCTCTCTCTCTCTCTCTCTCTCTCTCTCTCTCTCTCTCTCTCTCTCTCTCTCTCTCTCTCTCTCTCTCTCTCTCTCTCTCTCTCTCTCTCTCTCTCTCTCTCTCGTCTTTCATGTATATTGACAAGTTTTAATATTAACGAGTTCCTTGTCTTTCTCTCTCTCGGCAGGTTGGTTACTGAGCTCTGGCTGGCCGGCGTAAAGGGGGTGAGTGAGTGAGTGTGTGTGTGTGTGTGTGTGTGTGTGTGTGTGTGCGTCGTTTATTTTGTTTGTTTCATCCCCTTCCCCTTCCTCTCATCCGCCACCACCACCACCAAAGTCACACACCATAAAAAGCAGGCCATTATAATTGATAGACATAGATTGATCGATGGAGAAGTAGTTAGGTTAATCGATTGTTAGACTTGGGAAATGGATAGATAAGTAAATAGGTAGATAAATAGATACAGTGACAGGTAAGTAGATAGACAGATAGAGAAGTAGGTAGATGGATCAATACTTAAATGAGTGAGAGATAGATAGAGAATATATACGGATAGGTTAGAATAGATTAGATACAGTTATTTAAATAGATAGATATAGATAGATAGATAGATAAATATTTAGATAGATAGATAGATGGATATATGGATAGATAGATACACTGGAGAGAACGTCATTTATAGGGAAATTTGTAAGTAATAAGACTGGCAGGCAACGTGGCAAATAGATACACAAATAGATAGACTGCTAGATAGATCAGTTCCCTTCCCTTCCCTTCCCTTCCCTTCCCTTCCCTCCCCTTCCTCCCTTCCCTACCTCTTCCTTCTCCCATCGACATTTATGCGGCCAAAATATGCATAACACAGCCAATATTTCCTGGTCTCCCCCCCCTCCCCCCCACCCGCCGCCCTCCTCTTCTCCCTCCAACGCTACCCCCCCCCCCTTCATGCCACTCCCTTATGCCCCCCCTCTCTACACTCTTCCTCCTCCCATCTCTCCCCACTACCCCCTCCCTCGCTGCATCCGTATCCCATTTCTCTCTTTTTTTATTTTATTTCCTTCCAGCATCCCTTTACTCCTTCCCTCCACCTCCCTCTCTCCCTTGCACTCACCCCCCCTCCTCCTCTCCCCCTCACGACACTCCCATGGCACTCCCCGACCCCGTTCACAACCCCCCCCCCCCCTTTCCATCCCTCCTTCTTCCTTCCTTCCTTCCTTTCCTCTGCCCTCTTTTAGTTTCTTTTGTCCTTCCCTTCTTCCATCCTTCCGTTCTTCTTTTCTTCTATTCTTTCCTCCTCCCTTCCTTCCTTCCTTCCATTCTTTCTTTGCTCCTTGCTTTTTTCTCTTTTTCCTTTTTCCTCCTTTTCGTATACTCCTTCATTCCTTCATTCATTCATTCATAGCATCCTCCCTCTTCTCCTTTTTTAGTTTATTTATTCCTTTCTCTTTTTCCTCTTTTCCTTCATTCCTTTTTTCGTTTTCTTTTCCTCATTCATATATTCCTTCATTCCTTCCTTCCTTCATTCATTCATTTCATTCTTCCTACTTCCCATTCTCAGTTAATTTCTTAGTTTCCTTTTTTTCATTTTTTCCTTCCTTCCTTTTTCGTTTTCTTTTCCTCATTCATCTATTCCTTCATTCCTTCATTTATTCCATTCTTCCTACTTTCCATTCTTAGTTGATTTCTTCCTTTCCTTTTTTTCTTTTTTTTCGTCCTTCCTTTTTCGTTTTCTTTCCCTCATTCATATATTCCTCCATTCCTTCATTCATTCCATTCTTCCTCCTTTCCTTCTTTAGCTCCATTATCATTTATTCCATCCTTCCTCCTTTCCGTTCTTAGTCAATTTCTTCCCTTCTATTTTTTTCCGTTTTACCTTCCCTTCTTTTTCCTTCCTCTTCTTCACGCTTAAGTTAATACACAGTGACACTTCATAATTACCTTCTCCCGTGTTTGCTTCCTTTGTTTTTCCTTCGTTCTTTTAATTATCTCCTTCTCGCCTCTTCGCCCTCGCCATTATCTCCACCTTTCATGTTTTTCGTTTATCTTTATTTCCCTCTTTTTCCTCTTCATTAACTTTCTTCACCTGTCTTCTCTCTTTCTTCTCTTCCCGTCTTCGTCTCATATTCTGTTTCGTCGTGTTTTTCCCGCCTTTCTTTTTTCTCACTTATTTTCTCTTCCTCCGTTTTTATTTCCTTTTGTATATGTTTTATTTTTCAACTTCAGCTTTTCTCTCTCCCCTTCTTCGTTTCTATTTCTGCTTCGTGTTTTTTCCCCTCCTCCTCCTCCCCCTCCTCCTCCTCCTCCTCCTCCTCCGCCTCCTCCACTTTCATCTTTGCCCTATCCTATCCATCTTCCTTTTTTTATATTTCCTCTTTCCTTTTTCTTCTGCTTCCTCTTTATATATATCTTTCCTATTCTCGTCCTCTTTATTTTCACTCTCCTCTTTTTTTCTTCCTCCTCCTCTACCCTTTCTATGCTCTTTCTTTTTCTATTCCCTCTCTTCTTTTTTCTTTTGGCTTTTCGTTTCTGGCGTTCTGTTTTTTCCTTCTCCATTTTTACCCTTTTCTATTCTCTTTCTTTTTTTCTTTTTCTTTTTCTTTTTGTTATTATTCCTTTATATATGCATTTCCTATCCCCTTCCTTTATATTTGAACTTTTTTTCTTCTTTTTGTTCCTCCTTCACCTCTGCTCTTTATTTCCTTTCTTTCTCTATTCCCTCTCCTCCTTTTCTTTCGCCTCTTTCACCTCTACTCTTCCTATCCCCTTCCGTTATTATTTCTTTCCCCTTGTTTCTCCTTCCTTCCTTCGCTCTATCCTTCCTATCCTTTTCTTTTTTGTGTTCCTTCTCTTCTTTTCTTCTTCCTTCCTTAACTCTTTCCTTCATATTCTTTTCCTTTCTCTGTTCCCTCTGTTCTTTTTCTTCTTCCTTCCTTAAGTATTTCCTTCCTATCCTTTTCCTTATTTTGTGTTCCATCTCTTCCTTTTCTTCTTCCTTCCTCAACTCTTTCTTTCATATTCTTTTCCTTTCTCTGTTCCCTTTCTTCTTTTCTTCTTCCCTAAATCCTGGTTTTCTTATCCTCTTTCTTTTTCTTTTCCCTTTCTTTTACTTTTTCCTTTTTCCTTTTCCTTTTGTGTTCCGTCTCTTCTTTACTTCTTCCTTAACTCTCTCCTTCATATTTTTTTCCTTTTTCTGTTCCCTCTCTTCTTTTTCTTCTTCCTTAAATCCTGGTTTTCTTTTCCCTTTCTTTCTCTTTTTCCTCCTCTGGCCGGATTTCGTTTCCCTTCTTCGTACCCTTCTCACTTATCCAGCCAGCCCTTTTCTAATCCAAGTTCCCACATTCTTTTCCTTTTCATAATTCATACAACTTTCGGCTTCCACTTCGAGCTTTTTTTTATATTTTATTCAACATTCCTTTTCTTCCTTCCCTTCTTCCGTCCCCTTTCCCTTCCTCTCTCCTGCTTACCTTTTCTTTACTGCCTCTTCTTTTCCTTCCCTTCTTCCGTTCCCTTTCCCTCCCTCTCTCCTGCTTACCTTTTCTTTACTTCCTTTCTTCCTTCCTCTTCTGTCCCTTTCTCCAACATACCTTTTTCTTCACTCCTTTATTTCTTCCTCTTCTCTCCCTTTCTCCAACATACTTTTTCTTCACTTCCTTTTGTCTTCCTCTTCTCTCCCTTATTCCAACATACCTTTTCTTCCCCCTCCCTTTCCCCCCCTTTCTCCAACATACCTTTTCTTTCCTCCCTTCTTCCATACTTTCCCCTACCTTTCTCTATTAACTACTCCTACTCTCCCTCCCTCCCTTCCTTTCTCTGTTCCTCATCCTCTCTCTTCCCCCATCTCTTCCTCTTCCCTAACCTTTTCTCATCTTTCTTACTTCCCTTCCATCCCTTCCCTCCTTAAAGCCTCCCTCCCACTTTATTTCCCCATCTCTCCCTCCCTTCTCTCCCGTCAACCTCCCTCATCGTCCCTAAAACCCCACTATCCCTCCCTCTCTGCACATCTTCCTTCTCCCTCTTCTTCTCCCTTCCCTCTTTCATTCCTTCGTACAACTTTACTTTTTCTCTCCACTCTAGCCCCTGCCTCCCTTCCTCTCTCTCCTCGTCCCTCCCCTCCTCCCTCTCCCCCTGTCCCTCTGCCACCCCCACCCTCCCCCACCGCCCCCCCTGCCCTGCCAATAACGTCGCCGGAGTCCACCACCTGACATGCCTTGAAAATGAAGATGTAAATGAACCCGAAGGTGCCTGGTGACTCTGACCAACCGGGGAGGTGGAAGAGGAGGAGGTGGAGGTGGAAGTGGAGGTGAAGGTGGAGGAGGAGGAGGAGGTAGCACATTTAGATCTCTCTTTCCTCTATTTTCCTCTGCTCGTCAGGGTTGTGATGTTGGTAAGTTTGTGTCTGTGTTTGTCTGTCTGTGGTCTGGTGTTCGATTCTCCCTTACTCTTCCCATCCCCCTCCTCTCGTCTCCTTTCCCCTTCCCCCTTAGTCCTCTCACTTTGGTTGTCTTTTTTTTCTTCCCCCTTGTCTTGTTTTCACTCCCTCCTTAGTCTCATTGGCATTCTTTTTTCTTTTTTCTTCTGCTTCTCCTCGTTCTGCTCATCCTCCTCTTTCCCCCCCACGTCTTTGTCCGTGTAATCCAATCTTCACCCTCATCTCTTCCTCCTCCTTCTCCTCCTCCTTCTTGTCCTCATTAACCTCATTCTCATTATTCTCCTCATTATCCCCCTCGTCATCTACACACCTACCACGATTAAAGCCACAAAACAACACCTGGGCCCTTTAAACTTTACACCCATCACCTTATCCCTCCTCACCCAACCTCCTTCACCCCCCTCTTCATCGCCCACCTTTACCCCCTCCCTTCTCTCCCCCCTTCCCCTCCACCCACTCCCTTGCAGGCTCGCCCCTCTTAACGACAGGGCGCGGTAATCTGTTAATAAATTTCCTCGCGAGTAATCTGCGTTATGGGCGTCATTAGCTGGTATTGGCGGGCCTGATCAATGCCTCGTTTGACCTAAGCTCCTCGTGTCGACCTTGCCTTGACCTCAGCGTAGTCCTCAGTAGCCCCAATAGCCCCTGTCCTAGCATATTTAGAACTCTCTTTACTCTATTTTCCTCTGCTCGTTAAGGTTGTGATGTTGGTAAGTTTGTGTCTGTGTTTGTGTGTCTGTGGTCTGGTGTTCGATTCTCCCTTCCTCTTCCCATCCCTCTTCTCCTGTCTCCTCTTCCCTTTTCCCTTTAGTTCTCTCTCTTTGGTTGTCTTTCTTTTCTTCCCCTTTGCCCTTGTTTTCACGCCTTTCTTCCTTCTTTTCCTCGTCCCCAGTAACCCCTGTCCTTGTATTCGTCTGTCCTGGTTGTTTGTCCTCGTCCCCAGTAACCCCTGTCCTTGTATACGCCTGTCCTGGTTGTTAGTCCATGTCCTCGTTAATCTTGTCATTGTTAGTTCCACCTCTGTAAGATCTCCCCACCCACCCTTTAAATAAGCTCTTTCCACCCACCGCCCCTCCCCGCCCACCCACACCCACACCCACCGAACAGCACAATCACCTCCACGTCTAATACCCCTGTCCCAGTACCCTCAACCCAGTACCCTTATCTCAGTATCCCATTCCAATACCCTACACCTAATACCCTCATCCCATTTCCCATGTCCCAGAACTCCTATCTCAGTATCTCTTCGTCCTTGTACCCTCGTCCTAGCACCCTCGTCCCTTCTCTCCATTCACAGTACACCGTTTCAGTAAGGTTTTTCTTGTTGTCGTAATTCCCGTAATTCATTTCAGCTCAGCCCAGTAACCTCTTTAACAGCCACGTCCAGTATCTCTCACCCACCAGCCCCACATTCATGGTCCCACGGCGTTCTAGTGGCCTCAGTAACTTGTTTCAAGTCTCCTCGTGGTCGCCGTGTTAGGTTGAGTATAAGATAAAGTTAAGCTGCGCGTGGCCACTGTGCTCATCTCCGTCACACTGTTAACCAAGCCGGCATATTGTCCTCCCCCCCGTGTTAGTTTGGTCCCGTGTGTCCGCCTCACCCCCTTAACCCGGCCTCGTCTTTCATCAGTGTAGGTCACCGTGCTGCCAGGCCGGGAAAGGGACAGACGGGGCGGGGAGAAAGGGGCAGGCCGGGGAGGGAGGGACAGGCCGGGGAGGGAGGGGCAGGCCGGGGAGGGAGGGCCAGGGCTTTGAGGAGGGTCAGGCCCTTGGGGAGGGGCAGGACGAGGGACCTTCCGGCACTGTGGCCTTGACAAGACTTAGAAAAGAAAACGTTAGATGAGAGTGAGTGCGTGAGGGGGAGAGGGGGACGGAGGGGAGGGATGGGGAGCGAGGGGAGGAGGGGGAGAGGGAGGGAAAGGTTAAAGGCAGTGGAGAGAGGTTGGGGGTGAGGAAAGGAATTAAGGGAAGAGTAAGAGAGGAGCCAGGAAGACAGACAGATAGATAGATAAATAAATAGAGTTAGAGAGACATTTTACCGACTGGATCTTACGTGGAAATTGAAAAAGAAGAAAGGTTACATGGAGGAAGTGAGTATGTAAGTGGGTTATGGTAAGGGTGAGGGAGGGAGGGAGGGGGGAGGGGGAGCGTCATGAGGGCAGGAGGAGAACAGTGAGGAGCGAGAACAATGAGGGAGAAGCCAAGTGCCACACCAGGTCAAGGGCCACAGGGATCAATACCAACACCACAACACCGCCCGCTACACCCACCCACACCCAACACCACAACACCACCCGCCACACCCACCCACACCCAACACCACAACACCACCCGCCACACCCACCCACACCCAACACCACAACACCTCCCGCTACACCCACCCACACCCAACACCACCACAACACACCCACACACCACACAACACCCCACCACACCCACCCACAACACCACCCGCCACACCCACCCACCCCAAACACAACAACACCACCCGCCCCACCCACCCACCCCCAACACCACAACACCACCCGCCACACCCACCCACACCCAACACCACAACACCGCCCGCTACACCCACCCACACCCAACACCACAACACCGCCCCCTACACCCACCCACACCCAACACCACAACACCGCCCGCCATACCCACCCACACCCAACACCACAATCACCTCCACCCGCCACACCCACGCACACCGCCCGGCCACACCCACCCACACCCGCAACACCTCTCTCCACACCCCGCCACGCCACACCCTACACTCACCCACCAACACCCACCCCACGTAGCCTACTAACATCACAATTAACTCAATTAACTACACACACACACACACACACACACACACACACACACACACACACACACACACACATGCCTTGCCCTTATCTCCATTAACTCTCCCTCTGTTTTTATCGCCCTGCTACGCCTTCATTAGCGAGGTGCCGTGGCCCCCTTGTTGCTGCCGCTGATGACGATGATGTTGCTGTTGTAGTTGTTGTTTACCTCTCTCTAAGGGGAAGCATGAACGTTCCTCTCCCTCGTCCTTTTCCTCTTCCTTGATCTCGCGTTCTTCTTCGTTCTTTGTTTTCGTTCTCGTTCTGTTGAAGCTGCCTGTTCTCTTCCTACGCTTTCTCTTATCCTCTGCATCCTTCTTTTCCTCTTCTTCCTTCTCCTCCTCCTCCTTGTTCTCATTCTCTTTCTCTTTTTTTCCTACGCGTCCTCGTTCTTACCTTTCGCTTTTTCCTCTTTGTCCTTCTCCTTCTCCTCCTCGTCCTCCTCCTTCTCTTCTTTGTCCTCCTCCTCCTCCTTCTCCTCGTTCTCGTTTTCCTCTTTCTTTTTCCTTCGTGTCCTCGTTCTTATCTCTATTTTCCTCCTATTCTCCTCCTCCTCCTCCTCCTCCTCCTATTCCTGTCAGGTGTGTCAAGTTACGTAAAATCACACAGATAACACTTTTTAATGATCGTGTTGCACAACCACAAAAGGAGGGTGGCGAGGTGGTGTTGGTGGTGGAGGTGGAGGTGGTGGTGGCGAGGTGGTGTTGGTGGTGGAGGTGGAGGTGGTGGTGGTGGTAGTGCTCATCATACCTGCAAAACACGTCTCCAGGTGTCCGTCGCGCTAACTTTTAACTGCTTCTCTTCTCTCTTCTCTTTTCTTTTCTCTCCTCTCTACTCTCTCCCGCTTTTTCCTTCTTATTTTTTTCCTCATTCTCCTCCTATCTCCTCCTCGGTCTCCTCTTTGTTTTATATTCCTCTCCCTCCTCCTCGTCTCCTTATTCTTCTTTCTCTCCCTCTCCTTCTCCGTCTCTTCCTTCTCCTCTCTACTCTATCCCGCCTTTTCTTCCTATTTTTTTCTCATTCTCCTCATCTCTCCTCCTCGGTCTTCTCTTAGTTTTATATTCCTTTTCCTTCTCCTTGTCTCCTTATTCTTCTTTCTCTCCCTCTCCTTCTCCGTCTCTTCCTTCTCCTCTCTACTCTATCCCGCCTTTTCTTCCTATTTTTTTCTCATTCTCCTCCTATCTCCTCCTCGGTCTTCTCTTAGTTTTATATTCCTCTTCCTTCTCCTTGTCTCCTTATTCTTCTTTCTTCCTCTCTCCTCCTTCCTTCATAATTTTCTTGTTTCTGTTCTTTTCCTCCTTCTCGTCCTCGTCCTCCATTTCCTCCTTTTCTTCCTCCTCATTCTAATTTCCCTCCTCCTCCTCCTCCTCCTCCTCCTCGGCCACTTCGTCTTGTTTCCCATTAATTGCTCTCTAGATTCTTTCCCTGGGCTCTTGTTGTGTAGTGCTGTGTTTATCTCCGCTTTTTCCTCGCTTGTTTGTCTGTTTAACGTGTGTGTGTGTGTGTGTGTGTGTGTGTGTGTGTGTGTGTGTGTGTGTGTGTGTGTGTGTTGGGGCGTGGCGCTCTCGTATGGGTGTAAACATCTTTCTTGCGGTTCTTTGTAATAATATTGTAACGCTTTGCTGCCTCCGCCCTTGTCCCCCTGTTTTTCCTTATCCATATTCCGGCCTCCCCCTCCCCCCTCCCTTCCCACGCTCCTTTACCCCCCCCTTTCCTCCTTCCCTCCCTCCCATTATTCTTCACCAAGCCCCTTACTTCCACCTACCCATTCCATCCTGCTTCGTGTAATTCTCTTCTTTCATCCCCTTTTTCTTGTCTTCCCCTTCCTTCCCATTTCTTGTCCACTCTCCGTCTATTGCTCCTTTCCTCATATCTTCTGTCCCATCTGTCTGTAGCTGTTCTCTTCCTTTCTCCCGTCTCTCTTATCCTTTTCTCTACATCGCTTCCTTTCTTCCTTGTTTTCTCCCATTTCTTTACTTCTCTTCAGGCTTCCCCTTTCCTCTAATTCCTCTTCTCTCATTTCCTCTCTTCTCCTTCATCCCTTTCTCCATTTCTCTCTTTCTTGCTTCCTCCTTACTTCTTACTCTTCTCTCCAACCTTTAGCTTTCTTTTTATTTCCTCCTTCTTATCCTTCTTCGCCTTTAACCTCCCTTCCTCATTTTCCCATCCTCCCTCCTGTCCTCCGCCTCCTCTCCCTTCCTCATTTTCCCACTCCCTCCTCTTTCCCTCCCCTTTCTCCTTCGCCTTTCCTCTTCTTCATTTCTCCATCCCGCCCCTTCCCTCCCACCCCCTTCGCCCACCTCGTAACCCCTTTCCCCCCCGCATCCCTCCCCTTTCATCCTTCTCCGTACCTCTTCTTTACTCATTTCTCCTTCCTCTCTTCCTTCTCATTCCCTTCTTTTCGTCGTTTTTCGCCTTTCCTCCCCGTTCTTCATTTTTCCATGCATCCTTTCCCTTCCCTGCCGACCCCTCCGCCCCTCTCGTAACCCCCTCACTCCTGCACCTCCTCCGCCCTACCTGCCCCTCCCTTTTCATCCTCCTCCCCCTTCTTTAATTGTCTTCGTATTACCTTCTTTTCATCGTTTTTCGCCTCTCCTCTCCCTTCCTTATTTCTCCACCACCTCTCCCCTGCCTCACCCCCCCCCCCTCTCCCGTCCTTATTTCTTCACCATCTCTCTCCTGCCTCACCTCTGCCCCCCCCCGCGCCCGGTCCTCGCCCAATATTTACGCGGGCAGCATTGCATTCTTTACCTGCTGGAGCGGACCGCGGCGACACCATAACACAAAGTAAAGAATGGAGATATTTTCCTCGCGCGCCACCTTCATCCTTCCTCACGGCCCGCTGGGAATGGTGGAAGATGACGAGTGGCCTGGGGGGGTAGGGGGCAGAATGTGGGGGGAGGGGGGATGGGGAAGGAGGGGTAGAGGAGGGAAAGGCGGCGCTATCGAAGGGAAAAGACAGGTGCGTGTGTGTGTGTGTGTGTGTGTGTGTGTGTGTGTGTGTGTGTGTGTGTGTGTGTGTTATTCGTGGAATCGGTGGTATTTGTTCCGTGTTTCAGGGGTGAGCAGGGAAGGAAGGAAGGGAAACATGGAAACATGGAAACATGGGAAGGGAGGAGGGATGAACGCCTGGAAAAGTGGAAAAGGAGGAACGGAAGGAAGAAAGAGGAGATAGGATGAGGGAGGGAAGGAAGGAAGGAAGGAGGGATGGACAGGATGGAGGGTTGGAGAAGGAGAAACAGGAAAAGAAAAAGAAGAGGGTGGATGGAAGGGAAGGAGGACGATCATTGAGAAAGGTGGAGAGGGAGGAAAGGAGAGAGGACCGCAGAGAAGTGTGGAGGAAGGAGGGAGAAAGGAAGAAAAGGAGAGACGAACTAAGGAAAGGTGAAGGAGAAACGGAAAGAGGAAAGAAGAAGGAAAGGAAGAGGGGAAGGCACGGAGAGGGCAAAGAATGTAGTGCAGGCGGGCCGGGCTGTACGATAACTCCTCCGGCGGCCGCGGCAGCAGGAGGCAGGCCGGGAGGAGGTGCTGCGCGGGCCTGGCGAGTGTATAGAATCAATTAGGTTAATTGATTGCAATACTCTGCAATTCCCTGCTAATGTGGTACTGTAGCGCCGAGACGTGGAGGCGCGGGTGACGGAGCGGGGGGTGAGAGGGGGTTAAGGGGGAAGCGATTAGGGGTTAAGAGTGGGGGTATTCCGGGTGGCTGGGGGGCGGTGTTGGGGGGCGGGGAGCAGCCGGCTGGATGGGTGGGGCTGTCCGAGGCGACCCCTGTAGGACGGACCCAGCCATGTGTGCGTTTGTGTGTGTGTGTGTGTGTGTGTGTGTGTGTCCATTACTGTCTCACCTCACCACAATTACTACTACTATTACTGCTACTATATTCTACTACTATTACGTCTTAGTATTTCGTCATTGTGTTTTGTGTCACCGTGATATCTAAAAAAAGAATTAATGCAGTCCACCCAAATTCATATAATGACATCCTCCTGATTAAATTATGAGGAAAATCCGATAAAAAATAAACTGAAAACGTTGGTGAATCTCGTATTAACAACAAACTCTTGATTAACGCGTGAACAGATTATAATTTTCCTCCCCACGGCCTGACTGTTATTATCATTGTTATTATCACTAATTCCACACCAACAAACAGACGTCCATGACCCGCACCGCAAAAAAAGTTACCGACAGACTCAGCTTGGCGCATAACTAACTAACTGCTCGTCTCTCATACTTAGCCTTCATTTGTGTGTGTGTGTGTGTGTGTGTGTGTTTGAGAGAGAATGAGAGAGAGAGAGAGAGAGAGAGAGAGAGAGAGAGAGTTTATTCATATTCCGTCCTCTCACTTTTCCAAACAAAATATCCAACCCAAAGCGATATGGACTGGGAAGACGAAGGAAATGTAGGAGGATGAGAGGGGAAGGATGAAGAGGATATGGAAGATGGGGTGAGAGAGGCAAGATAGAAGAGGGAAAGAAGAATGGAGATAGGGGGAAGAGGAGGAACGAACAGGAGAGTGGAGAAGAAGAAACGGAGAGGACAGACAAAAGAGGAGGAGAGGAGACGGAGAAAAGGAGAAAGGGAGGGACAAATGGGGGAAAATGAGAGAGAGAGAGAGAGAGAGAGAGAGAGAGAGAGAGAGAAGACAACACGAAAGCGGAAGGAAAGATAACAGGGCAGCAAAACGCAAACTCAGTTATTGTGAATACGGAAAATAGAAGATAAAGCGAGAATGAACGGAGGAGGAGGAGGAAGGCGAGCGAAGGGTTGATAAATATTGGGAGAGAGAGAAAGAGAAAGACCGAACGAGCGAGAGAGCGAGAGAGAGATAGAGAGAGAGGGGAAGGGACTGCGAATTTAATGAGGTGGACTAATGACTTTTGGGGAATAAACTCGGTAAGGATTAGTAAAACACTGCATATTAATTATAGAGGGAGATGCACCTATAATGAGGCCGGTAGGTATGTAAAGCAGGGAGAGAGAGAGAGAGAGAGAGAGAGGGAGAGGGAGAGAGAGAGGTTAAATATTAAAAGATGTTATTGACCTTTGGAATGAAGAAGAAAAGGGAGACAAAGAAAGAGATAGAGATGGCGGAGAAAAACGAAGAGACAGACAGAGAACACACAGACAAACAGACAGAAGCAGACAAACCTCAACACAGAAATACAGACAAAAATAAATAAATAAATAAACATGAATGAAAAAGCTAAAAAAAAAAGTCTGGAAAGCAAGGAGAAAGAGATGATGAGTGAAGAAGATCGGAAAGAACACACAGACAGACACAGACAAACCAAAACACACAGACAGACACAGGCAAACCAAAACAGACACAAACCAAACAAATAGAGAAAAATATAGGAAAAACACACTAATGAAAAAAACAAAACAAAAACAAAAACCGTCTGAGGGGCAAGATTTCAGCCTATAAGCGGAAACGGCGTCTGGCGGGTGGCACAGAAATGGAGTCACCCAAAAATGGAAAAGAAAAAATGCCAACTTGATTAAATATTCAATCAGGCGCGCCCCTCGTACCTCCTGCTACCTGGCCCACCTGTGCAACGGCGCCAGGTATGCAGGTAGGTCCATGGGGGGGGTAGGGGGGCGAGGGGAAGTCATTCAGAGTGCTAGCGGAGGGAGAGTGTGTGGGGAGTGACTTAGGAGGAGGAGGGAGGGAGGGGGAGAATGAAGTGTCTGGTGCCTGTGATGGATGTGGGAGGGAGGGGAGAAAATGGGGAGGGTAGGAGAGAGGTGGGAGAGGGGAGAGAGGGTGAGAGAGGGGAGAGGGGTGGGAGAGGGAGAAGGGAAAGGGAGGGGTGGGAGAGGGGTAAGAAAGAGAGGAGTGAGAAAGGTTAGAGAGGGGTGGGAGAGAGGGGAGAGAGAGAGGTGCAAGAGGGGAGAGAGGTGTGGGGGAGGTGAGAGAGGGGTAAGAAAGAGAGGAGTGAGAAAGGTAAGAGAGGGCT
>NC_066543.1:7631845-7646845 GCF_024679095.1 Eriocheir sinensis
TCTCTCTCTCTCTCTCTCCTCCTCCTCCTCCTCCTCCTCCTCTTCCTCCTCCTCCTCCTCCTCCTCCTCCTCCTTTCATTCCTTTCTTTTGCTGCTTTTCTCTTTTTTCAAGCTGTTTCGGTTTTCTGGTTTTCCTTATTCCAGTTTTTCTCCACCTCTCTTTTTCTCTCCTCTCTTTCCCTTCCTTCCCTCTCCTCCCCCTCTTTTCCCTCCTCCCTTCCGTCTCTCACCCTTCCTCTTGTTTCCCTACTTCATTCCCCTCCATCGCTATCCTTTCTCTCCTCCCATTCCTCCCTTTTTCCTCCACTCTCTTCCCCATTCCTCCTCTCTCTCTCTCTCCTCTTCCCTCATTCCCCCTTTCCTTCCTCTGCATGTGTCCCCCTCTTTCGCTTGCCTTGCTCCCCCCTCTTCTCTGCATCACCACTTTCTTCCCTCCTCTTGTCCTCCCCCTCTTCCTTTCTCTCTCTTCCTCCTTCCCTCTCCCCCTTCCTCCCTCCTTCTCCTCCCTTACAGGCAGACACAAGCAGGGCGCCAGTTTGAATATGCAAATTTAGGCATCAAATTTTGCAGGCAAAGCTGAATCCTACAAAGACGAGGAGGAGGAGTAGGAGTAGGAGTAGGAGGAGGAGTAGGAGGAGGAGAAGGAGCCTAAAAAGAAGAAAGAGGAGGAGAGGAGGAGTAGGATTAGAAGACGGAGGAGAAGAGGAAAAAGTGGAGGAGGAGGAGGAGGAGGAGGAGGAGGAGGAGATCCAGCAACGAAAGTAACAGTGCCGACAACTTTCTCTTGTTTACATTTCTTCCTCCTCCTCCTCCTCCTCCTCCTCCTCCTCCTCCTCCTCTTCCCCTGTGGCTCCCCTAAGGCAACATTTTTTACGTCTCTCCTCCTTGGATCTCCGTTCCTTCCCTCCTTTCCTTTCTTCCTTTCCTCCTTCTTTCCTTCTTCCTTTTCTCCTCTTTTATAACTTTCCTCGCTGTCCTCTTCCCTTCTTTCTTTCCATTCCCTTTTTTTTTTCTCCCTCCCTCCTCCTTCCACCCCCTTTCCTTTTTTCTCTCCAGTCTTTCTTCTTCCCTCCCTCCTCCTCCTTCCTTCCTCCCTCTCTCCTCCGTTCTCTTCCTCTCACGTCCTGCACTGTCAGCTGATCATTTGTATTTATCCCTTCTCTCTCTCTCTCTCTCTCTCTCTCTCTCTCTCTCTCTCTCTAAAGCCACTCCCGTAACTCTGTCTGACTTGATCGGAAAGAAAATCAAGTGTGTTTGAATACCTGGCAATGAGAGTGAAAAGGTTCCAATTCCCCTTCCCCGCCCCCCTTTCCCCTCGCCCCTTCCCCCTCTCCCCCTCGTTCTCTTCCTCCTTCTTCTTCTTTCTCCTTTTTTGATTCGTCGTCCTCCGCCATTCTTCCTTTTCCCATTTTTTTTTCTGCCTTCTCCTTCTCCATCTTTTTCTTCTTCCTCTTCCTTCATCTTTGTGTTCCGTCTTCTGGTTTTCTTCTCCCCTTCCCATTTTCGTTTTTCTTTTCTATTTCTTTCCCTTCTTTCTTTTACGCCCTTTTTCCGGCTTTCTTTCTTTTCCGTCTTTCATTTCTCTTCTTTCCTTCCTTCTTTATTTTATCTTTCTTTTCTTTCCTTTTCTTTCCTTCCTTCCTTCCTTCTATTTTTTTTCTTTTTTTTTCTTTTTTTTCTTCTTCTCCTTCGTTTCTTTCTCTCTCAAGTCCTTCCCTGAACACACCAAATCTACTTCACATCCCCATTTCCCATTTCCCATTACCTTTCAAGCATATTTATCGTCCCTCCCCATTTACTCCCTTACAGTTGCCCCCCTCTAACCCATTAACTTCCCTCCACCCCCTTCCCTATACCCCTCTCCTTCCTCTGCAATTTCCCTTCTCCCATTACCTTCCTGCCCCATTATAAGCCCATTCATCCTATTATAGTTGGCCCTATTCCCATTAACCTGTTCCCTCCATTCACCTTTTCTTTCCCTCCTATCTCTCTTCATCCCCTTAGCTCATCCCCTTTATCCTCTATTCAGTCACTTATTGGATTGGAACCCATTTATTCTTTTGTACCTTTATATTTGCTACCCCTTTCCATTGACACCTATTCCTGACCTCTCTCTCTCTCTCTCTCTCTCTCTCTCTCTCTCTCTCTCTCTCTCTCTCTCTCTCTCTCTCTCTCTCTCTCTCCTCTTCTTCTCTCTCTCTCTTCTTCTTCTCTCTCTCCCTCTCTCCTTTTTTTTCCTCCTTCCTTCTCTCATTCCACCCTCCTTTGCCTCCCTCTTCCCTTTCCTTCCTCCCTCCTTCCCTCTCTTTATCTTCCCTCTCTTCTTCCTCCCTTTTTCCTTGTCTTTTCCTTCTCTACTTTCCTCCTTCGTTCTCTTTAATTTCCCTCTTTATTTCCTCCCTCTTCCCTTGTTTTACCCTCCCTCTTTTCTTTCTCCTTTTTTCCTTGTCTTTACCTTTCCTCTTTCTTTTCCTTCCTTCCTCCTTTCATCTCCTTACCTTCTCTTCTACCTCCCTACTTCCCTCTTCCCTTTCCTCCCTTCCTCCTTACCTCCCTTCCTCTTTACCTCCCTTCCTCCTTACCGTGTCTCCTCGATGACCTTTCTCCTTCCTACTCTTGCTCTCCTTTTCCTCCACCTTCATTCTTCTCCTCTCGAGTGACCCACCTGTCAGAGGAAACGATCAAAGCACGGAGGGAGGGAAGGGAAGGGAAGGGAAGGGAAGGGAAAGGAATGGGAAGGAATGGAATAGAAGGGGAAGGGAAGGGAATGGAAGGGGAAGGGAAGGGAATGGGAAGGAATGGAATGGAAGGGAAAGGAAAGGGAAGGGAAGGGAAGGGAAGGGAAGGGAAGGGAAGGGAAGGGAAGGGAAGGGAAGGGAAGGGAAGGGAAGGGAAGGGAACGGAAGGGAAGGGAAGGAAAGGAAAGGAAAGGAAAGCGAAGGGAAGGGATAATATGGGATGGAAAGGGGTGGGAAGGGAAAGGAAGGTTTGGGTGGGGTAGGGGATGAAATCGGTGGGGTGGTAAGGGAAGGGAAAGAGAGGGAAGGGAAAGTAAGGGAAGATATGGGAAAGGGAGGGAAAGAAAGAGGAAGAAATGGCGAAGAACGGAAGACGAGGAAAGGGAGGGGAAGCCAAGAGAAGGGAAGGGAAGAAAAGAAAAGGGAAGGGAAGGGAGCAGCGAGTAGGGAGGGGAAAGGAGGGTGACGGGGAAGCAAGGAACGGAGGGAGGCAGAAAGCAATCAAGAAAGGGAGGAAGGGAGGGAGGGAAGGAGGGAGGGAAGAAAGTAGTAGGGTGATGTAGACGAGGAGGAAAGAAGGGAGGGAGAGGAGGGACTGGGGCGGCGGTGGGAGGGAGGGGGGAAACGATCAAGACGGGAGTGAGGGAGGGAAGAAAGAGAGAAGCGAGGGAGCAATGCAAGGGAGGAGGAGGAGGAGGAGGAGGAAGAATGTGATAGTGAAGGAGGAAGTGTAGTAAAGATGGAGGGAGAGAGGGAGGAAGGGAGGGAGAGAAGGGAAGAATCTTTGTAGTGAGAGAGAGAGAGAGAGAGAGAGAGAGAGAGAGAGAGAGAGAGAGAGAGAGTGAGAGTGAGAGAGAGAGTGAGAGTGAGAGAGAGAGAGAGAGAGAAGGGAGGAGGAGAGGTAGAAAGGAAAGGAAGAGAAGAGGGACGAAGAAAGCATAGGAAGGCTGGAGGGTGGGAGAGAGAGAGGTGGAGGAGAGGGAGGGAGAAAAGGGAGGAAGTAAGGGAGGGAAAGGAGGAAGAGAGGGAAGGAAGGAAGGGAGGGAGGAAGGAAGTATAGGAAAACGACCGAGTGGAGGACCTTGGACAGCTGTAAGTTGCCTTGATGTGTGTGTGTGTGTGTGTGTGTGTGTGTGTGTGTGTGTGTGTGTGTCCTTCTATAAGGGTTGCTGCATCAGGTCGATGGTAAGGACGAAGGCGTGGTTGTGGGCGGGGGGAGGGGGAGATGGGGGGGGGACTGGGCGTGGTGGTGGGGGGACGGGTTTTGTAGTGAGGGTGAGGGGCGGGGTGAAGGACGGGGCGGGGCGTGGTGCTGGGAAGGGGAAGAGTGGGCGTGGTGGTGTGGGGACGGGTCGAAGTGGAATGGGGAAGCAGGGTGTGGGGGGCAGATTGAGGTGGGGGTGGCTGAGGAGTAGTGGGTGGGGAGGGGTCGTGGTGGGAAGGGCCCGAAGTGGAATGGGGAAGCAGGGCGTGAGGGGGCAGATTGAGGTGGGGGTGGCTGAGGAGTAGTGGGTGGGGAGGGGTCGTGGGGGAGGCGGGGAGAAGTTTGTCTTGCTCTCAGTTATGTAATTTTCACCCCGACGCCTTCCTTCCGCCGCTCCGAGTGTCCGTCAGGGCGCGGCGCTAACACAGTCTGGCTCAGATGTACAAGTGTTGACAGGCCGCGTCTTGCTCAGGGTTTTAAGAGGGAGAGCGAAATTTTTGTGGCTAGATATTTTTTTCTCTCTGTAAGCTATCAGGACTCCGCTGTAACCCAAATCAGTTTTCGCCTAACCTAACCTAACCTAACCTAACCTAACCTAACCTTACCTAACCTAACCTAACCTAACCTAACCTAACCTAACCTAACCTAACCTAACCTAACCTAACCTAACCTAACCTAACCTAACCTAACCCATCCTAACCCCTAACCTAACCTAACCTATCCTAACCCCTAACCTAACCTAACCTAACCTAACCTAACCTTACCTAACCTAACCTAACCTAACCTAACCTAACCCAACCAACCTAACCTAACCTAACCTAACCGCACCTACCCTAACCTAACCTAACCTTACCTAACCTAACCTCACCTAACCTAACCTAACCTAACCTAACCTAACCTAACCTAACCTAACCCTAACCCACCTAACCTTACCTAACCTAACCTAACCTAACTCCAACTCACCTAACTCTTCGTCTAACCTGTTTAGTTTTTTACGTTATCAAGGTGTCGCTGTAACGAAAATCAATCCCTGTCTAACCCAATGAAACTAATGTGGCCGGCGTTTATTTTCATAGCTACCAAGACTCCGCTTTCACCCAAATAACTCTTCGTCTAACCAAACCTACTTTCTTGCAAGTTGTTGGAATGAAGAAATAAAGTAGAAGGAGGACAATTCTAGAGTTTGCTTTATTGATGCGTCTCAGAGCATGATTTACTAATAGAGGAGAGGAGGAGCAGGGGGAAGGGGAACGGGAAGGGGAATGGACTATAACAGAGGAGAGGGAGGGTAACATAGGAGAGAAAGGGGGAAGGGGAAAGGGAAGGGGAATGGGAAGGGAAGAGTAGGGAGGGTAACAGAGGAGAGGAAGGAGGGAAGGGAAAGAGGAAGGGGAGGGACAGGGAGGGTAACTGAGGAGAGGGAGGAGGAAAGGGGAGGGAGAGGGAGGGTAACAGAGGAGAGGAAGAGGAGGGGGAAGGGCAAGAGGAAGAGGGGGTGAAGGGGCGATAACTGAGGAGAGGGAGGAGGGAAGGGAAAGAGGAAGGGGAGGGAGAGGAGAGGAAGAGGAGGGGGAAGGGCAAGAGGAAGAGGGGGGTGAAGGGGCGATAACTGAGGAGAGGGAGGAGGGAAGGGAAAGAGGGAGGGGAGGGGGAGGGAGAGAAGAAGAGGAGGGGGAAGGGCAAGAGGAAGAGGGGTTGAAGGTGAGATAACTGATGAGAGGGAGGAGGAAGGGAAAGAGGAAGGGAGGGTGAGGAAGGGTAACAGAGGAGAGGAAGAGGAGGGGAAGGGCAAGAGGAAGAGGGGTGAAGGGCGATAACTGAGGAGAGGGAGGGGGAGGAAGGGTAACAGAGGAGAGGAAGAGGAGTGGGAAGGGCAAGAGGAAGAGGGGGTGAAGGGGCGATAACTGAGGAGAGGGAGGAGGGAAGGGAAAGAGGAAGGGGAGGGGGAGGAAGGGTAACAGAGGAGAGGAAGAGGAGGGGGAAGGGCAAGAGGAAGAGGGGGTGAAGGGGCGATAACTGAGGAGAGGGAAGGGGGAAGGGAAAGAGGGAGGGGAGGGGGAGGGAGGGTAACACGCTTCTCACACGTGGTCATTGATTCCTGTTCCTGGAGGCTCTCGACGCTGCCGCATACCAAGCCGCCTGCCTCTCGCCCTGCTTGGTGGCATTATATATTCCAACTTAGGCTTCATTATTCATGTTATTCATCAGCCGCCACCATTGCTGAGTCACGGTAGTCATGGCTTATCCACGTTTTGAATTATGATTTTTTTTTTACAGTATAGGAAGCTGCTCAAGGGCAAAAATAAATTAAAACCGCTGCTCCTGTAAAAGAATGTAGAGGTGACTGACCAAAAGAAAGGTCAGCTTCGGAAGGAGAGGTGTCTTGCTGCTCCCCTCTTATAGACTGTCATGTACGATATTCAAGACGTGTTGTGATGATTTTATAAAAGATTGTTGTTGTGTTCACGAGGCGCCGTCGCTTCAGAGGAACAATTTGACGTTGGTTAATGAGTACGAAAAGACTTAAAAGTTGTCGGCGTTCGTGGAATCAATGAACGCCCAGATGCAATTTGAAGTTTTTTTTCCTCTAAGGTACAGGAAAGTCAAAAGATAAAACGAAAATATAGGGAAAAATAGCCGTCATCCGCGGTCAAAAAAGAAAAAAAAAAGGAAAAAAATGAGGTAAAGAAAACACATTGATTGAATTAAGTTGGAGAGTCACCTTGATACTCGATACAGGAAAACCTAGAGGCAATTTATTTCTTTTCCTTTTATGATACAGAAAAGTTAAAGGGTAAGAAGATATTTAAAAAAAATGTCCGTCACTCGCTGCTCGATTAAAAAAATGACAGGAAAACAAGTTGAAAAAACAAACAAAAAAAAACCTTGATCAGATTAAGTTGGAGACGTGCCTTGATGCTCCACTGTTGAAAGATTCTTAACTAGTAGGAAAGAGGAAATACAGGAGGAGAAAACCAGCGACAGGGATGGAAAATAGCGAACTCTTCCTCGAGAAAGTTAGACAGCGTAGGGATAAGCTTGAGTAGAATGTCTTGTGCAGCGGGGCCGCGGGGGGGAGGAGACACGGAGTTCGGAAGTTCAGAGAAGCAGTCAGCATAAAGATAACAAAAAAGATAGCGGGGCAAGCAACACTGAGGGAGTTCTGGAGAGGATGGAGACAGCCAGACAGAAAACAAAAAAAACTTAACATTACATCTCGCTTGAAATATGACGGAAGGATTTATTTTTCATAGTTGCAATACATTCATAATAACAACAAAGATAGCATGGGAAGCAACACTGAGGGAGATTGAAGAAAGTCAGACAGAAAACAAAGAAAACGTGACATTACATCTCGCTTGAAATATGACGGAAGGATTTATTTTTTATAGTTGCAATACATTCATAATAACAACAAAGATAGCATGAGAAGCAACACTGAGGGAGATTGAAGAAAGTCAGACAGAAAACAAAGAAAACGTAACATTACATCTCGCTTGAAACATGACGGAAGGATTTATTTTTCATAGTTGCAATACATTCATAATAACAACAAAGGTAGCAAGAGAAGCAACACTGAGGGAGCTTTGGAGAGGATTGAGGAAAGCCAGGCAGAAAAGAAAGTAAATCATAACTTCTTACTTGAAATACGAAAGCAAGGATTGTTTTTCATCAGTGCAGTACATTTATGATAACAATAAGAGAGAAAGGAAACGTTGAGGCTCGTTTGAGAGTGTTGGAGAAAGTCAGGCCGAAAACAAAGGCTAAATCATAACATCTCACTTGAAATACGAAAGCAAGGATTCTTTTTTCATCAGTAAAGCACATTTATGATAACGACCAAAGAGAGTAAGGGAACAGTGAGGCAAATTTTAAAGTGTTCAAGAAAGTCAGGCAGAAAACAAAGGCTAAATCATAACATCTCACTTGAAATACGAGAGCAAGGATTATTTTTTCATCAGTAAAGCACATTTATGATAACGACCAAAGAGAGTAAGGGAACACTGAGGCAAATTTTAAAGTGTTCAAGAAAGTCAGGCAGAAAACAAAGGCTAAATCATAACATCTCAATTGAAATACGAGAGCAAGGATTATTTTTTCATTAGTACAGTACATTTATAACAACGACAAAAGATATTAAGGGAACACTGAGGCAGATTTTAAAGCGTTGAAGAAAGTCAGATAGAAAACAATGGAAAAGAAATATCCCACTTGAAAATTTAATATGAGAGCAAGGATACATTTTTCACGATTATAATACAAAAAATAGTAAGGGAAGCAATACTGAGGCAGATTTTAAAGCGTTGAAGAAAGTCAGTTACAAAACAAAGGAAATTAAAAACATCTGACTTGAAATACGAGAGCAAGGATTTATTTTTAATCACTACAGTACATTCATAACACTGGACATGCGATCGTGTGCACCATAAAGCCGGCGACATTATACAGTACATCAGCAGAGAGGAGAAGCATGGCACTGAATATTAAGGCTGCTACAACAATAACGATCTCACATGCTCACCACTCATAAAAACTTAAATCATCACAACACATAAATATAAAAAAAGGACAACACGGTACCATGGGCAGAGACACGTACGACACGGGGGCTCCAGCTGAAACATGTCGCTGCCATGGCCACAACAATAACAGTCTGACGGTATTGCTGCAGATAAATATAAAAATCTGACGCTATCACTGCACATGCAAATAAATAGATACAACATAATCGGTACACGCTATAGACTACCCCACCTCCCACACCCACCCCCACCCCTACCCCACAGACACACACACACAGTACCCCAGCGAGTGTGGAAATGTGTCGCTGGTGTGGGCATGACAATAACAATCTGGCGTTATCATTGCTCGTTACAGTTACTAGCTATAACGCAATTTGTACCGTGACCAGACGCGTGCAGTAAACATCAGTGACGGGTGAAATGAAACACTGGTTGGGCGAGAAAATAAGAAATAGACCTCATTACTGCACGCAACACTAGATAGATAGACAGCGACGGACAGATATATAGGTGGATTGATAGATTGTTAGTTTGTTTTTCAGAGTTCACACTAATAAACAAAATAATCGTGTACACTCGCATCAAAGTCGGTCTTAGGCATGAGTTTGACATAGTTTTCCCCCTTCCCCCTTCCCCTTTCCTCTGTCCTCCCTCCCAAGGCTATGACGTGTTTGGACAAGGAAGAAACAGCCCACGAGAAAAACATCACCCTCCATGGCTAAGTCCCTTTCTTAAGTTTCCCCCTAAAAGAATGGCTCAGAAAAATCGCCTTCCCCACGAGTATCCACGGTAACCCTCAGCATCACCGCCATACGCATAATAAAAGAATAAAAAAATAATACAGAAGAAAAGATGAATCTGTAGCAAGTCAACGAGTGGAAAGTAAAAAAATAAAATAAAACTCATCCAGAAGCCGAGTGTATAATCCTGCTTATATGGTTCTTTTCAGTCCCTTACTTTGCCCGGTGTCCATGCGTCAGCTCAGTTACAGGGGAGACTAAGCTGTTTAGCGCTGGAAATAGAGACACGGCCGCTTCCGGCAGGAGAAAGAGCACCGTCAGAGGGGGTAAATAGACGTAATACGGCCTGTGCGCCGCGCGGGGCTGGCAGCGGGCTGCGGAGGGTCCTTTGAAGAGTTGTGTTTCCAGGGCCGGAGATGTGATGTGAAGTTTACTGAAGGTCAGTTTGGTGCAGTTCACATGGGACTCCGTGAGCTAGTGAAGCCCCAGTGAAAATATCATATGAGACTGAGTTTGCAGTGAAAATCTCTTAGTAGAATTTTGATTTTTCTGAGGTAATTTCGACTCTGCCAAGGTTTGTCAACTACCGATTACGGAAGTGACCTCAGCGACGCGGGTGTTAAGCGGGATTCACTGTCTCAGGAAGGAGAGTTTACAGCCCAAGGTTCTACTTCACGACAGCGCTACCTGACAACGGACATTTTTTGAATATTCAAAGTTGCTTGAACAAAGAAATTGCTTCGCTTCTCACTACATTCAAATGTAAAGTCTGTTAATGGATGTTTGTCAAAAGTCGATTTACCGCTCACGCTGGACGAGACTTTCAACATTGTCTCCAGGTGAAAGTGTCAAGTAATTAAACGGAGTGAAAAAAAAAAGCGTCTGCGTTATTAGCCACGCGGAGATCATATTCGTGACTAGTTGATTGCTGCCAACGAAAGGTATTGCAAACACCACTCAAAGAATTGTTTTTCCAGGCACTTCAATAATGGATGGCTTTTCATACTATTTTTTTTATATATTATATTGCATAACGACACCGAATGAAACAAATGATAACGTTGAAATTTAGAGAAATATAATAATCCTTACCCTAACAGGATTCATGTTAAATTATATAACACTAAACTGGAATTTCAACAAAGCTGTGAGTTTTGTTATAATAGGATTATGAATTTTGCTGACTCTTCCAGTCATGAAACGGTGACTTTGAAATGGAGAGTCAAAACCTCACGGAAGGAGTCAAAAGTCCATTACGAGATTATAACTGAGGGTCATTACCTTGCGGGAGCCACAACGCGCCGCGCCCCGGGACGTGTGTGTGCCGCAGGGAGGGGAGGCAGGAAAGGCAGACGATGGGAGGAAGGAAGGAAGGAAGGAAGGAGAGGACAGAATGGTGGAGATCAGATGATAGGGAGAAAGGAGGGAAAGAAGGAAGAGAAATTTAAATGAAGAGAGAAGGGCAGAAGAAATACTGGCGAAGGAACGGAGGAAGGAAGGAGATTTACAAGCAAAGGAACTGAGGAAGGGGAAGGATAAAAGGAGGATAAATCAAGGGAAGGACGAAAGAAGGAAAGGAATTAGAAACAGCGATGAAGGACGCGAGAAAGGAAGGAGAAAGGAGGGAAGGAAGGACGAAGTGCATGCAAATCACATCGATGCTTCAGGATTATGTATATGTGGTGTGTGTTTTGTCAGGATTGCGTGGGTGGTGTGCGTGTGTGTGTGTGTGTGTGTGTGTGTGTGTGTGTGTGTGTGAGAGAGAGAGAGAGAGAGAGAGAGAGAGAGAGAGAGAGAGAGAGAGAGAGAGAGAGAGAGAGAGAGAGAGAGAGAGAGAGAGAGAGAGAGAGAGAGAGAGAGAGAGAGAGAGAGAGAGAGAGAGAGAGAGAGAGAGAGAGAGAGAGGGGTGGAGAGAGGAGAAGAGAGGAGGAGGAGGAGGAGGAGGGAGAGCTGTTTGTGTTGGGGACCAGTTTGGGTGAATGGTGTTTGTTTGAGGGGTCGAAAGTGAGGTTGTCGGGGTGCTGAGGGAGGTAACGAAAGGCTTAGGTTATGAGGTTAGGTTAGGTGGATGTGAGGGCGCTGTGGATGGGTTGTGAGGGGGTTTAGAGGATGATGAGGGAGTTGTGGTTTTGATGTGGTTAAGGTAGCTAATTCTAGTGTTCTCTGGGCTGTCTGTGGTGTGGTTGATGTCGGTAATGGTAGTTGTGGTAAAATTCAGAGGTCTATTTTTTATTGTGTTTAGAAGTTGTACGAATGATTGTGGAGTTATGGTAGAAAGTGGAGGAGGTGTGGATGGGGTGTGTGAACCATGGGTGTAGTCTATGTGATATGCAGTGTATGGAATATAGAAGATACGTGAGTGTGGGTAAGGTTACGTAGGAGGATTTGCTGTGGATGCTGTGCTAGAGACTGGAGGCTGTATAGAGTGGAAAAGGGAAGGAACGTCGATAGTGTGGAGGGGGAAAGGGGAGAGGAGAGGAGGATACTGGGAAAGAAGATGGAAGGGAAAGAGAAAAGAGGATGATGCTGGAAGAATGGGCTGCAAGGTGAAAGAGAAGAGGAGAGAAGGATGCTGAGAAAGAGGTTAGAGGGGAAAGAGAAGAAATGAGGATGCTTAGGAGAGAGGAGAGGAGAGAAGGATGCTGAGAAAGAGGTTAGAGGGGAAAAAGGAGAGATGAGGATGCTTAGGAGAGAGAAGAGGAGAGAAAGATGCTGGGAAAGTACATTGAGCTGGAGAGGAAAAGGATTAAAGGATGCTGGTATGGGGGGCTGTAGAAGATGGGAATGGAGATCAGAAAAGAGAAGGATGCCATGATGTGGACTGCAGGAGAAAACACAACAACAAAAAAAGGGAAGCTAGGAAGAATGTCGATAATCTGTAGGGGGGAAGGAGACTAGCTACCCCTTCCCGCCCCGTAAAAAAAAAAAAAGGAAAATGAATGAAGAATGCTATTAATAATGTGGGGAGGGGGCAGCGCGGACTCTTTGGGGGAAGGGGAAGGGTAAACATTTTTGTGAGGTTTGCGAGGAGGAAATAAAATAAAGGGCCATGAAAAGAATAAAAATGGAAGGAGGGGCCGTAGAGGGATAAAGCGTGGGGAGTGGTTTAGAGAGAGAGAGAGAGAGAGAGAGAGAGAGAGAGAGAGAGAGAGAGAGAGAGAGAGAGAGAGAGAGAGAGAGAGAGAGAGAGAGAGAGAGAGAGAGAAGGAGGTTTTGTGGTCTTGTGAAGGATGTTACTAAGGGCAACGCCACATTAGCCTATAGATGAGAGAGAGAGAGAGAGAGAGAGAGAGAGAGAGAGAGAGAGAGAGAGAGAGAGAGAGAGAGAGAGAGAGAGAGAGAGAGAGAGAGAGAGAGAGAGAGAGAGAGAGAGAGAGAGAGAGAAGGCCCTTACCATTTTCTTTTTATAGTAGCGGAGGATGTAGTCATTAGGGCTGAAGGTAACATTTTGTAATAGGTCAAAGAGGTGAGAGAGGAAGAGGGAGATGGATGGAAGGAAGAAGGGAGGAGGAGGAGGAGGAGGAGGATGTGAAAGGAGACAATAATGGAAGGAAAATGCCGACGAAAATTGATAAAATGCAAAGGCTGAACCAGATTTTGAGAAGAAAAGAAAGGAGGAAAGGAGAAAGGAAGGAAGGACGAAATGAATGAATGAATGAATGAATGAATGAATGAAGAAAGAAAGACAGACAAAGAAAGAAAGAAAGAGAGAAAGAAAGAAAGGAAAGAAAGATTGAAAGAAGACGAAAGGTAGGAGGACGAAAGAAAGAAAGAAAGAAGCGAAGAAAGGAAGGAAGGAAAAATGAAAGGAAGAAAGAAAACAAGAAAGAATGAAAGAAAGAAAAAAGGAAAAGGAGGAAGAAAGGAAAACAAAGAAAGAAAAAAAGAGAGGCAGGAAGGATGGAAGGAAGGTAAGAGATAACTAGGAGAAAGAAATAACAATAACAACAACAACCAGATTTGTGGACGAAAGGAGGGAAAAGGATGCCATTGGAGAGAAGAGTGAAGAAGGAAGGAGAGAGGGAGGTAGGAAGGGAGGGAGGGAGGGAGGGAGGGATGGAGGGAGAATACCTGGAGTGTTTAATCTAGGGAGAGGAAGATGTGTGTGTTAGAGGAGATAAGAGAGGCAACTGGGTAACTGGCTGGAGGTAAAGGAGGGAGGGAGGGAGAGAGAGGGAGGAGGAGCGAAAGAGGGAGAGAGAGGGAGGAGGAGCGAAAGAGGGAGACTAATAAGGACTGAAATGAGCGAGGGGAAAAAGGAAAAAAATAATGAGATATGGTGAAATGAGTGGTTGAGAGAGAGAGAGAGAGAGAGAGAGAGAGAGAGAGAGAGAGAGAGAGAGAGAGAGAGAGAGAGAGAGAGAGAGAGAGAGAGAGAGAGAGAGAGAGAGAGAGAGAGAGAGAGAGAGAGAGAGAGAGAGAGAGAGAGAGAGAGAGAGAGAGAGAGAGAGAGAGAGAGAGAGAGAGAGAGAGAGAGAGAGAGAGAGAGAGAGAGAGAGAGAGAGAGACTGGGACTTAAGTAGAACGCCTTTTGCATAATCTTTTGTCTGGCGGAGACTGACGCACAGGACAGGTGGGAGCGAGGCTAATTAATGTAATGTAGGTGAGGAGGCGCTGGAGTGTGTCTGGGAAGGGGGGAGTGGGAAGTGGAGTGTTAGGGGAGGTAGGGGAGGAGGGGGAGGAGTGGGTATCAAGGGGGGAGTGGAGAGGGGAAAGAGAAGTGTTTTGTCTGTCTCCAGTATATGTGTGTGTGTGTGTGTGTGTGTGTGTGTGTGTGTGTTTTATGATAGTATTTTCTGTATTTCCTCCTGCCTACGACCTGAACTCTTTCAAGAGGAGCGTATCAGGACACCTCTCCTCCCGAAATTGACCTCTCTTTTGGCCACTCCTCGTAACTCTTTTTATAGGAGCAGTGACTTGCGGGCTTTTATTTTCATTATTGCTTTTTTTTTTTGCCCTTGAGCTGTTTCCTTTACTACATATAAAAGAAACAAGAAAACATTTTTACTTAGTCCTTTTCGAAAACTCTAATATAGGTTTCAATATCACACACTCTCTCTAACGTAATCTCGATACAAATTGCGTTGTGTTCATGTTATAGCGAATGTCAGAAGCATATTAGGTGGTTGGGTGGCGGGAAGGATTGCAACTGTGTTAGGCGGGACTAATGTGCTTGTCCTATTGCTGGAACTATTTCTCACACTACGAGTTCTCTCAACCCGCACCATTTTCCCGAGATAAGTTGCAACACCATCAGTCAGCCAGACACCATTTCCTCCGCGCTTTCCACGAACCTCTTTTTACGGGCGAATACCTTTATCCAACATATTAACTTCCTCTGTTAGTATGTATGGCGCATTAAACAACTGGAAAAAAAGGTGTTCTAAGTAATATGGAAACAGATGGGGATGAAAACAGTTAGTTATGGCGCAAAAAAACAACAACTGGAAAAAAAAGCTGTTCTAAGTATTGTGGAAATTAATGACGAGGAAAACAGGAATATGTATGGCGTAAAAATATCCGGACAAAAAATTAAATGAAAATGAATTACGGGGATTTTAACGAAGAAAAAAAAAATGTTTAGACTACGGTATGATTTTTTGATTGTTAATAAGAGTGATGGATGGATGGAGGGAGAGGAGGGAGGAGAAGACCTGGAGAGTTTAATATATGGAGAGAAAGGTGTGTGTGTGTGTGTGTGTGTGTGTGTGTGTGTGTGTGTGTGTGTGTCGTGATCGTTCGGAGATGTGTTTGTGTACTATATTCCGTGTTTGTGTCATTGACGTGTTGCAATA
>NC_066543.1:7651845-7674345 GCF_024679095.1 Eriocheir sinensis
CCTTCCCTTCCCATTCCTTCTATTTCCTTTCTTGCTCCTATATCTTCTCTTCCTACCCTTCCTTTCCTCTCCCTTCCCTTCCCTTCCCTTCCCTTCCCTTCCCTTCCCATTCCTTCTATTTCCTTTCTTGCTCCTATATCTTCTCTTCCTACCCTTCCTTTCCTCTCCCATCCCTTCCTTTCCTTTCTGCTTCCTTTCCTTCCCTTCCTTTTCCATTCCTTCTATTCCCTTCCTTGCCCTCATACCTTCTTTTCCTGTCCCATCCCTTTATTTCTCTTCTCTTTCCTTCCCTTTCCTTTCCTTTCCTTTCCTTCCTTTCCCTTTCCATCCATTCTATTTTTTTCCCTTTTCCTAATACCTTCTCTTCTTATCCTTTCTTTTCTCTTCCCTTCCCTTCCCTTCCCTTCCCTTCCTTTCCCTTACCTCCCCTTCCCATCTTTTTTTTGTTTTACATCTTCAGTATCCCCATTTTTTTCCTTTTCCTCCCTTCCCATCCCTTCCTTTCTCATTTACTCCCCTTCTCTTTTATACTCCTTATCCACCTTTCCCCCCTTTTTTTTTTCGTTTCCTTCTCAGTTTCCTTCCCTTCCTATCGACATTTCTCCGGTTCTCTCTCTCCTTTGCCATTATACTCCGTTTCCCATCCTTCTTTTTTCCTTCCTTTCTTCTTTCCTTCTTCCTTCCTTCTTTCCTTCCTTCCTTCCTTTCTTCCTTGCTCTTTGGCGTCTCCTCCTCCCCCTCCTCCTCCTCCTCTCCTCCGTCTTTCTTCCCCTTCATCCATGCCTGACTCTCGCTCCCTTAATCACCCAGTCACATTCTCTACCTGTCAGCGGCTTTCACTTCTCCCTCCTCCCATCCTTCCTTCCTTCATTAGTTTCTTCTTCCCCTTCTCTCTCTCTCCTCCTTCCTCTCTTTCTTTATTCATGTACTTTCGTTTTGTACTTTAATACTCTTGTTCCTTCTTTCATTTATTATATCCTTGTCTGTTCCTCCTTTTTTGTCACTATATCAAGCGATTTAAGGCCCAGTCAGCATTGTTCAGAGGTAGTTAAAAACGCAAACAAATTGGTTGGCTTCATCGGATGAGCCTTTAATAATAAATCCGAAAAAGTAATATTAAAACCGTTTAATTCGCTGGTTCGACCCGTCTAGAATACTGTGTACAGTTTTAGTCTCCCTATCACAGAAAAGACGTAGAAAAGTTAGAACAGGTTCAACGGAGAGTAACAAAGATGATTCCTAGGTTGAGAAATTTATCATATGAACAAAGGCTTAAAGAAGTAAATTTATTCAGCCTATCAAAACGAAGAATGCGAGGCGATCTAATAGAAGTGTTGAAAATGTTTAAAGGATTCAGTGATATTAATGCGGAAGATTACTTTACAATTGATCGATCAAATAGAACAAGAAAAAATGGTAATTTCAAGATAAGTGGTAAAAGATTCTCGTCGCACGAAGCCAAACACTTCTTCAATTAAGTCGTCAATGTTTGGAATTCTCTACCCTGTGATGTCGTTGATAATACAACAGTTACGGTCTTCAAGAATAAATTAGACAAGTATTTTGAATCCAACCAGCAACTAAGATATTACTCATTGTCGTAATAACGTTAAGTTCTTTCGAAACTGGTGTCCTTGTCCGTTTTTATCGCCCGGTTAGTGGTAGCAGTAATGGTAGTTCTTTCCTCTTTCCTACATAATTTCCATGCAGTTTTTCCATGCTGCATGGTTCTTTTTCCTTTCCTGCCAGCTTTAGCTGAAGGGATGGGGGGGTGGGGAGGAGCCTTCGCCTTTGTTGTCCTTCATCTTCCACCTTTGATTATATAGTTAGTGTAGCTTGTCACAAACAGCCTCGTAAGGACTATCAGGTCTGCTGTTGTTTGTTCTTCCTTTGTGTTCCTTTGTGTTCACCTCCTCCTCTTCCTCCTACTCCTCCGCCTCCTCTTCCTCGTTCTTATATCCTTTCTACGAAATGTACATGTTATGGAGTTTCATGGACCTATATGTTTGTATAAGTGTGTGTGTGTGTGTGTGTGTGTGTGTGTGTGTGTGTGTGTGTGTGTGTGTGTGTGCAGGTCCTTTCATAGATCTCCATAATACTGTAATGAGATCGCTGGCGGGTTTTCCTCTCCTCCTCCTCCTCCTCCTCCTCCTCCTCCTCTCTATTCCCCTCTCTTCTCCTATCCCTTTCCTTCCCCTTCCTTCTCTTCCCTGTCATCCATCCGTAACCTCTCTCTTCCCTTTCAATCTTACTCTTTTTAATTCGCCTTTCTCTCGTTTCCCCTTTCCCTCATTTTCCTCTTTTTCCCTTCCCTTCCTTTCCTCTCGTGTTCTTCTTCGACTCATCTTTCCCTCCTTTTTTCCTTCTCATTTCCCCTTTGCTTTTCTTCCTTTCATATCAATCTTCTCTCCCTCGTCCACCGCTTCTTTCCCTCCATCTTCTTTCTTTTCCATTCCTCTTTCATTTCTTTCTTCCCCTTTATCCCCTCCCCTCCCCTTCCCTCCCCACCTGTTATCTTTCTTACCTGTCCCTTTTTTCTCATTAACTACGCTCTTTTAATTTGCGTGAATGTGTACGTTTTCTGTCTTGCTCAATGGGAAGCGCTGATTTGGAGTGTGTGTGTGTGTGTGTGTGTGTGTGTGTGTGTGTGTGTGTGTGTGTGTGTGTGTGTGTGTGTGTAATGAGGGTTTGACGAGTGTTGCGTCTCTCAATATCTCCTTCCCTCCTCCTCCTCCTCCTCCTCCTCCTCCTCCTCCTTGACCTGTCTCCTCGTTTCCTTCCTTCTTTCCTTGTTTGTTTTTCATTTTTCTTTCCTTCGTTAATACCTTTTCCGTGTTACTCTCCTTCCTTTCTTCCTTCTTTCCTTCCTAACTTCCTTACTTCCTTTCTTCCTTCCTCATTAATATCCTTCCTTCCTTCCTTCATTCATTCATCCTTCTTTCTTTATCACGTTTCTCACCCTCCTTGTTTTCTTGCTATCCTCCATGTTCCTCTTTTTTTCCTTTTTCTTTCCTTTCTTTTACCATCTTTTGTTCTCTCTCTCTCTCTCTCTCTCTCTCTCTCTCTCTCTCTTTTTCTCTCGGCCAGTAACCCACCGATCAAAGAGACGCGTAAGGCATCAACATTAGCATCATTTTCCGGTATTTTTCTATCCCCTTGACGCTCTATAGACGGCACTCGTAAGACGCTACTTTCCTTTGCCCTTCCTCATTCAACCTCTCACACACCGCCTCTCCAACCCCTCAAAATCTCCTCTTCCTCCTCCTTTTCATCCTTCAGTGTCGCACGCTCGCACACACACACACACACACACACACACACACACACACACACACACACACACACACACACACACACACACACACGTACACTAAAAAGAAAAGGTGCAGAGGTGGCACCGTGCAGTCGTCGCTTCCTTAAAATCATCGTCGTGGGCGTGATGACTCCCCTCCCTCGGCCGCAGCATTCCTCCGCGTGTCGGTCAGCGCCGATTATTACCGCCATCACGGTAACGATCGGCGGCCGGGAATCGGGAATCAGTCCGCCGGTCTTGACCTCTCGCCCCGCATTCCGTGTAGTCTGGTGTCTGGAGGGAGGTGCGATGGTGTCTGCTGTCCGTCATTTCTCCCTAGGTCAGGCAAGGTCACCAACACAACCCTCCCGCAGCAGCCAGGCGGCAGTGGACATAACGCGTGCCGGCAGCCAGTCATCGGGGCAGGGGTCGTCTTGTCTGGTGGGTCGCTGCTTGGCCTGGTTGAGTCATCGCGGCACACTCCCTCGCCCAGCAGTGCGCTACTTTGTCGTCCTTGCTGCTGGACTCAACTACTTTTATTGAACCTTGGATCATAAATCTGAACGTCCTGTTGCCTTTGCAGTTTTCCGTAAAAGCACAAGGCTCATATTGATCTGAAATTAGGCATAGCGCTGAAGAAACTTCAAAGAGCGTTGAACAGCGCTGCTCGGCGAGGCGAGGGACGGCAAGGACGCTACTCAGCCCCCGCGTTTGTCAAGCTCGGCCTGACCCGCGCCACACGCCCGAGAGGTTACCTTCCGTCGAGCCAGGAATTGTGTGCAAACTCTTGGGAGCCCTCACGGAAAGAAGCGTCCAAATAGCCATGATGAGGACCCTTCAGGGGTATTGTGTTCCTCTATAGGGTAGGTGCGCCGGGGACCCGGGCTCCTCGCGGCGGGCCGCCCGAGGGAGGCACGCCGGACAAGCATCCTCATTGTATCTGATCTCTGGAAAGGCCGAGTCTGGAGCAAGGACGCCTGACCCTCGTCCTGGAAGCAGCGGGGCAAGCCTCTCCCTCCCTCACGTGTGTGTCCGGCGGACGCACGGCTGCTGCCTGTCTGCGGCGTCAAGCCGAGGCGACATTGCGTGACGGTTGTGTCAATCGTCCGTTGACCCGCTGCACATAGAGACGGCAAAGTTGGCGGCAGGACCTGTTGGCGCTGGGTTGGAGGGGGGCGAAGTCTGGCAGCTGCTGGGGGATGGTTGATGGGACTGCCATGTCTGAGTGGCTCCGGCAGCTCCAGTGTGTTGGATGGCACCTCACACAGCGGCCATACCTGTGTGAATAGACTCACCGTACAGGTGACGTGGTCGCGGCGGGGCACAGCACGGGCGCCCGGCACCGCCAGCAGGCTGCGCGGCGGCCCGGGGTGGAAGTTTCCTCTGGCCAAGCGTCACTCACGCCACCTGGGGGAGAATACTCTTCTCTTATACCTGAGGGACTGCTTGGAATGATAAAGAAATAAATGCACAAGTATAACAAAGTGTCTGAACATTGCAAATATTTAAACATTTAAGCACCGTGACGGAGACCGCCAGCCATGTGTTTGATTCCAGTCACATTGTTAGATCGAGAGACGCAGGACAAGAAAAAAAGTGGCATTGATTTACTTTCTTGGTTTTGTGTTCGTTAAGATCCAAGCAAGCGGCGGAAAGCGTGGCGGCGGCGGCTGTCCGGCTGACAGGCTGACTGACTTCCTGCATGGAGTGTGCCTTGATTGACAAACCTGTCATGCTCAACTCATCTAGTTAGTCAGTCTCACACACACACACACACACACACACACACACACACACACACACACACACACACACACACACACACACACACACACACACACACACACACACACACACAGATTCAGATTCAGATTCAGATAGTTTATTGACCACAGAAAAAAAAATATATAAAATACAGAAGTTAAAAAGAAATTTTGGTCCAAATTACAATAACTGACTCTTTTGAACTATACAACTATTTAGTAACCTTATTTAAAGCAAATAAACACAAAGATGCATATCGTATAAAGTGAATAAAACTTAGTAATGTTACTTAAAATACTTGAAATGTGTGTTATTTAAACACACACACACACACACACACACACACACACACACGTCGAACCCTAACGAACACGCACTCGTCCCGGCACCGCGGCAGGCACCGGGCTTAATGGGTGCTCGTCCTTTCAGTCTTGAGTTATTTCGGTGCGCCACGCTGCCCCTGACAGGCACGAGTAATTGCGATGCCCGGCCCTCGGTGCCTGCGGCGGGGGGCGGGAAAAAAGGGGACGAGCAAAAAGAAAGTGATATGATGGAGTATGTTACCGTTTCGAGAGCAAAAAACGAAGCGTACCAAGAGGAAAACCCGAACGTGATAGAATTCCGCCCGTCGACCGGAAAAAAAATCTGCGTGTAATTAGAGCAAAACCTGCCGCCGTATATCATTATGAGGCGTTCCGGAGGAGGAGGAGGAGGAGGAGAGCAGCTGCAGGAAGAGGAAACGAAGGAGGAAGGAGAGAGAGAGAGAGAGAGAGAGAGAGAGAGAGAGAGAGAGAGAGAGGAGGGGGGGCGGATAAATTCAAAACACGGAAGATATAGGATAACGGACACACACACACACACACACACACACACACACACACACACACACACACACACAGAGGTCTTCCATGCGAATAGCGTCCGAAAGGAATGAAAAAAAAAATAATGGATTCACGGAAGAGGGAGAATTTTGCCGAAGTCTTGGCGTTCGCAGACAAATGAAACACCGACTCTTCCTTCCTTTATTAAATCTCACGAGGCCGTCAGGACATAATACTCGGAACCTGGAGGGATAAAAAAAAGTAATAAAGAACTCCACCGTAACGAAATTCCATCCCAAATCCTCCTCCATCTCCTCCTCTTCCTCCTCCTCCTCCTCCTCCTCCTCCTCTTCTTCCCGGCGGAGTAGCGAGTGTCTTCATTCTTTTAATTAATTCCAGGTAATGCAAGCTTGTAAATTCTGGCGCCGCATTCATTTACACCTGCCTCGTTTGTTACCTGGCGTGTGGTTAACGTCGATGATTGCCCGGCCCGCGTTCACCTTTCCATAACGAGCCCAGGTGGTGGTGACGCGCGCGATGGGTCACCGTTAACAATCGCTTGCGTATTGATGAGTCTCGGTTGTTTCGTAATTTTTCGGTGTGAAGCAAAAGTGACGTGTGTGTGTGTGTGTTTGTATTGTGTATAGGCGAGATGAGTTGAGGAATGGAAAGTAATGGGAAGAAAGGGCAGCGAAGGGATGGAAATAACAGGGAATGGAAAGGAAAGAAAGGTAAGAAATGGGAGGGATGGGAAGGAAAAGGAATGGTTGGAAAATAAAGGAAAGAGAAAATTAAACGGAAAGAAATGAAGAGATAAGGAAAAGAAAGGGAGGACGGAGAGGGAAGGGAAGGAAAGGAGAGGACGATAGAAATGGAAAATTGATTAGTGTGTGTGTGTGTGTGTGTGTGTGTGTGAGAGAGAGAGAGAGAGAGAGAGAGAGAGAGAGAGAGAGAGAGAGAGAGAGAGAGAGAGAGAGAGAGAGAGAGAGAGATGCTCACGCCTGGGTCCGTGTCTCAGTTATCGTCCTCTGTTATTAGTGGAATATTTACTTGGTCGTCATTAGCCCCCTTCCCCCTCCCCCCTCCCCCCTGAGCCACATAAACACCGCGGGCCAAGACGATCAAGCTCTTCTCCAGACGAGGCTCACGGCAGGCGTTGGGAATAGTGTCCTTCTGTCTGTCTATCTATCTATCTATCTTTTTTTCTTTCTATATACTGTGTTTGCTTCTTTGTTTATGTGTCTATATATCACTCTACCTGTTTGTTGGTGTGTATCTATCTCCAACTCTTTCTTTGTGTTTGTCTATCGATCTAACAAAATTCTCTTTATATCTACATCTGTATTTATTGATCTGTTTGTCCTTTTATTTACCTATCTATTATTTATCTCTCTGTCTGTCTAATTTTCTAGTAACCCATCTATACACCGTTGTTTGTTACACATGTTTTCTATCTATCTATGTTTCAGTCTGTTTGTTTGTCTATCTATTGTGTCTCTTAGTCGAACTGCCTATATTTAGATACACACTCATTCATTCATTCATTCATTCATGTATTTACCCGTCTATCTTCGTATTTATCTCTGTCTGTCTATTTTTCTGTTAATCTTTCTATATACCACTAGTTGTTAGCTATGTTTTCTATCTATGTATCAGTCTGTTGTGTCTCTTAGTCAAACTACCTATATTTAGATACACACTCAATTCTCCCCCCCCACACACACACTCCCCCGCCCTCACGGCAAAGGCAACAGCAGCGCAACACAACAAACAGCAACCCAACAATGAGCGCCGCCGAGGCCTTGGGATAAGTTCGCCCGTCTCTGTTGGCTCTTCCCGGCGCGCCACACACCGTCGCCGGGCCTGAGAAAACAGTGATCCGTGCTTTCCAGGAGGTGGCCAGGAAAATCGCTTCGCATCTCACCACCCGGCGCTGGAGGAGTCGTGTGTGTGTGTGTGTGTGTGTGTGTGTGTGTGTGTGTGTGTGTGTGTGTGTGTGTGTGTGTGTGTGTGTGTGTTGGATTATGGCGTCGTGAAAGCTACACACACGCCTATGTAATACTACCAAAAGCCCTCCAGCCAAGTCCTTGCTCTAGTCAACTCTTATGAGCCACTTTAATTCCCTTTCGAGTGATGATGATTTTGTTTGTGTCAGTTTTCCTAAATAAATATCTTAACCAACTGTCTAAAACCTCCATTTGATTGACATTTTTTTTACGGTTAAGGAAGCGACTCAAGGGGAAAAACAAACAAATAAAACATGATTTCTGAACATAACTAAGTGTTCTTCATATTCATATTAGCAGTAATTGTAGACATGGCTAAGTGGCATGGAGGAGACAGGTGGAGGGGAGAAGGTCGAGTGGAAGACAGAGATGGAAGGACGGAATAAGGAGTGATATGAGACAGCTGGATCTGGACGAAGTGGATGCAGAGGACGGAAGAAAGTGGCGACAACATATAAAAGTGGCCGACCCCAGTAGAGACTAAAGCAGAGAAGAAGAAGAAGAAGAAGAAGAAGAAGAAGAAGAAGAAGAAGAAGAAGAAGAAGAAGAAGAAGAAGAAGAAGAAGAAGATGGAGAGGAGACGATCAGAAGTGTGGAGAAGAGAAGTGAAGGGAAAATGAAGAAAGAAAAGAAAACATGAAAAAGAAGTGTAGAGGAAAGATGAAAAAAAGAACTGAATCGGATATTGGAGAGAGTGGAGAGAGAGTGGAATGAGAGTGACAGATGGAGGTGCAGAAGTGGAGAGCAAACTAATGATTGGAGAAGAAGAAAAAGAAGAGATACATATGGATAGCTTGATGCACGTTTGAACAATATTTTAAAGTTGAAAGAGGAGAAACAGTGAAATAAAGGCGAGTAAGAGTTTAGACATCAAAAAGTAACGCCTAAAACAGAGAGAAGAGAGGGCTGACTCGAGGGATGCAACATAACACTGGCCAGAAGATTAACGCCGGATGAACGGATTAAGGGAGGAAAGGAAGGCATGGAGGGCAGTCGATGCAGCTGAGAGAGAGAGAGAGAGAGAGAGAGAGAGAGAGAGAGAGAGAGAGAGAGAGAGAGAGAGAGAGAGAGAGAGAGAGAGAATAAACAGTGGAAAATAGAAAATAGAAAAGAAAAGAAAAAAGAAAAGAAAAAAGAAAAGAAAAAAGAAAAGAAAGGAAAAGAAAGGACACGAAAAGAAGAAAAAGAAGAAAAAAAAGAGAGGAGAGGAGAGGAGAGGAGAGAAGAAAAGAGAAGAGAAGAGAAGAGAAGAGAAGAGAAGAGAAGAGAAGAGAAGAGAAGAGAAGAGAGAGAGAGAGAGAGAGAGAGAGAGAGAGAGAGAGAGAGAGAGAGAGAGAGAGAGAGAGAGAGAGAGAGAGAGTCGTCACTGTCACTCCTAACACACACTCCCTCATTGGGTGTTTTGGCCCGTCGCCCTCGTCCGCCCCGCCGCTGTCACCGTCCCGCCCGACAGCGAACCATTAATCTTGGGGCGTGATTGGCTGGGCTGGGAGTCGTGCGGGGGGGGGGACGGGATCAGATGCTTTCGTTCTCAACAAATATCTCCAAAGGTCACAAAGGAGATAATTCGGGTTCCCATGCGTGTTCGTGATGCAGAAGCCTTGTCGCACTTCACCCCCGCTCCCAGATTATCGTACTCGGAGCATCACATAACCCGGCTTCGCACCCTTTAAATATCACCAGGAAGCAAGTATAATTAACCATTCCAACGATAACAACATAAAAAGCTAGTTATTGGGGCACAGGAGGCATTTTTTGGGGAGAGGAGACAGTTTTTGGGGAAGTCGAAGGAAGGGAAGAAGAGGAAAGGAAAGGAAGGGAATTGGGAAGGGAAGGTAACGGAAGGCAAGGAGAGAAAAGCAAAGGAAGGGAATGGGAAGGGAAGGCGATGGAAGGCAAGGAGAGGAAAGGAAAGTAAAGGAATAGGAGGGAACAGTGAAGAAAGGCAAGGATGGGGAAGGAAAGGAAAGGAATGGGAAGCGAAGGTGAGGCATGGCAAGTATAGAGGAAAGGAATTAGAAGAGACGGCCAGGAAAGTCAAGGAGAAAAAATGAGAGGGAAAGAATGGGAAAGTAAGTCAAAGAGAGATAAGGAAAGGAAAGGAATTGAAAGGGACGGTGAAGAAAGGTAAGAAGAGGAGAGGAAAGGAATAGGAAGGGACGGTGAGGGAAGGGAAGGGAAGGAGAAGGAATGAAAGGAAATAAAGAGAAGAAAGGGGAAGAGGAATGCAGAGAAAATGTAGGGAAGGAGAGGAGAGGAGAGGAGAGGAGAGGGAAATAAAGGAAAGGAAAGGATGGAAAAGGAATGAAAAGTAGGGGAACAATAGAAAAAATAAGAAAAAAGAATGGAAAGGATAGAGGAGACATGAGAGAAGATAGGAAAAAGAAATGAGGGAAGACAGTAGAAAAGAAAGGAAGGGAGTGAAGAATGGGAAAGGGGGGGGAAGGACCGGGGTTGTTGAGGGGTGAGAGGGGTCATAGGTAGAAGGAGGAGAGGGGCCGCAGGAGAGGGGTGAGGGGGCAGGTGAGTGACGCGGCCAAGCAGGATCAGGTCGCCTCTCTGATTGCCTTCCCGCCTCACGCCCTTCCTGTCACAATCACGTCACGTACATGTGTAAGGACAGCCACTGGATCAAGGACACACACACACACACACACACACACACACACACACACACACACACACACACACACACACACACACACACACACACACACACACACACACACACACACACACACACACACACACACACACACACACACACACATTTGGGTACACGCACTCATGTACACGCATCTACACAATGGCCTTTCCCAACCTCGTCCCTCGTGTACGCACTTAGAAACGCACACAGCTGTCCCTCGACGTTACTCTCGGTGTGTGTGTGTGTGTGTGTGTGTGTGTCGAATTATACTAAAAGGAGAGAAAAAAATCAAGAAACAGGAGAGGTAGAAGACGAAAAGGAGGGTAAAAGGAAGAAGAAAGATAGGAAGGAGAGGAAAAAAAGGAGAAATGGCTCATGAAGGAAAGGTCAAAGGTGATATTAGGAATAAAGGACGAGGAGGAGAAGGGGAGAATAAAAAAAAAGCGGTAAATATTAAGCAGGAGAAAAGTAGTAAAGATGTAGAAGAGGGGAAAGGTGAAGCAGGAAGACTGAATAGTAGTAGTAGTAGTAGTAGTAGTAGTGGTAGTAGTAGTAGTAGTAGTATACAAGCTAATATAAGTAAAAGAGGGGGAGGAGGGTCGCTTGTCTCCGGTAATGGGACGCCTTAATGGTCCCATCATGCATTGGCTGTCCGTCATTGTGTCCCCTCAGAGCGGCCGTGAATAGCAGGGAAGGGGAGGGGGAGGTGAAGGGTTAGGAGGGGGGAGACTGGAGGGGAACAGGGAGGGAGAAAAAAGCTAAGCAAGTTAACAAGGGAGTAAATTTTTCATGGATGGCAGGGGTTAGAGAGTAGGGGTGGGCGGGGTGAAGGGTTACAAGGGGGGAGACTGGAGGGGAACAGGGTGGGAGAAAAAGCTAAGCAAGTTAACAAGGGAGTAGATTTTTCATGGATGGCAGGGGAGAGACGGCAGGGGTGAGCGGGGTGAAGGTTTACAGGGGGAGACGGAAGTGCAACAGGGAGAAAGGAAGGGTTAGGCAAAGGATCGAGGGAGTATGATTTCCATGAGTGGCAGGGGAGAGGGGAGAGGTTAGCAAGGGAAGGAAGGAATGGAAAGGAAGAGGATAAAGAAGGGTGACAGGGGAGAGAGAGGAGTGAAAGAAGGGGTTAGTAGAGTATGTTCTCGATGGCAGGGAAGGGACGGCAGGGTAGGAAACTGTAGCAGGGGAGAGACTGGAGAACACCAACAGGGAGGGAAAGGGAGATAACTCAGTAGTACAATTGGAGTGTGTTCTTTGTGTTGATGGGGGGGCAGGTGGCGGCAGGGGAAGGGGCTGTAGAAGGTGGGGCAGGGGTGACGCAAGGGAACAGGGGAGAATGGGGTAAGTCAGTGGGACAACGAAGTATGTTTTTTTGTGCTGGCAGATAATGAGGGGGCAGGGGGGGCAGGGGTAGGAGAGCAGGGGAAGGGGCTATGGCAAGGGGGGCAGGGGCGAGGCAAGGAGGCTGCATAGTGTGTTCATATTTCAAAACTTCACTTGATTATAAAACATTTTGAGTCCCTGAGGTGGCTGGATGCTTAAATGGGAGCTGGGTCAGGGGGGGAAATGTGGGTGGGTGGTGGAGGGGTGGAGGGAGGAAGGGTGGGGGGGATAGTTGTGTAAGTGTTGAAGGGAGGTAGTGGGGTGGGTTTTGTAAGGGATGATAGGAGTGGGGAAGGGTGGAGACGGGAGGAGGGTGAGGCCTGGGAGAAATGGTATTGAAGGGTATAGAATGGTCGAGAGGGGAGAAGAGATGAGGGGGGAACGTAGTGGAAGGGTTGAGAGGTGTGGTGGAAGGGGGATGTGGAATGGCTATAACGTGTGGAAGGGTCAGACTTTAGGATTGTGGAGTGGAGAAGAGGGGAAAGGAGTGGATTGGAAGTCGAGTAGAGAGTTCTGAAGTGGAGTGACGGGGAGGGTATGAGAGGGAACATGAAAGAGGATGAGGATGAAGGACTAGTGAGGGAGAGAGAGGAAGAGGAAGGTAATAGGTTGAAAAGATAATAAGGTTAAGGAGAAGAACGGGAAAACAACTTAAGAAGATTTACATAAACTGATCCCATTATTATTATTATTATTATTATTATTATTATTATTATTATTATTATTATTATTGCTCATCCTCCTCGCTCATTAATTAATCCTACCTGTCCCATCCTTTCCGCGCCGCAAGTAAGTGTGTCTTAATTGAGAGGCGCAGAACACACACAGAGAGAGCCGCGGCCTTTCCGAGTGTAGCCGTGCGTTGTGTAAGGATGCGAAGGGGGGGGAGGGAGGAGGGTCGTGAGAGGGAGGGGGAGAAGGAGAGGGAGAGGGTGAGGGAGAGCGTCGCATCAGCCTGGCAAATGACGGAGTTTATCTAAATTTCAGGTGATTATGGTGCGCCGTGTTCCCAGCTTAAAGGTTTCGCTAACGGATGCTGCGCGCGGCCCGTTTTTATCTCTGTATTGCGTCCTCTTTGTCACCCTCTCCCCCCCCCCACTCTCTCCCTCTCTCTATATCTATCTGTATCTATCCATCTATCTCTCTTAAATATCAGTTCTTGCGTTTTATCTCTCTGCCTCTTCTTATCACACCTTCCCTCCTGTTCCCTTTTCTGTTCGTCTCCTCCTTTGCCAGTCTGCCTCCTTCCGTTCTCTTCCCCTCTACCATTCTTCCATTCCATTCTTTCATTTTCTCCTACCCCTTCATCTACTTTTATTTCCTTCCTCCCTTTCTTCCTCTTTCCCTGCATCCCCCCAGACTATTTTTTCTTTCTTTCTTGGTTTCTCCTATTCCGTATCAGCCTCTCTCTCTCCTTCCTTCCTTCCTTCCATTCTTTCTTTCTTTCTTTCTTTCTTTCTTTCTTTCTTTCTTTCTTCCTTCCTTCAACATCTTTACCAGGCTTCCTCCCTTCCTTCCCTCCATTCTTCCCCCTTCCCTCCTCCTCTCTCCCTTGTTTCCTCTGTCCCTGCCAATCTCCCTCCATCCCATCTCACCCTCCCTCCTCCCTTCCATTTCTTCCTCCCATGCCAGCCTCCCTTATTTCCTCCATTCCAGCCTCCCTCTTTCCCTCCATTCCTCCCACGTTTCCTCCATCCCCTGTCAGCTTCCCTCCTTCCCTCCTTCCCTCTCTCTGTCATCCCGCGAGACTGGCTGTTTTAATCTCGCTAATTCCGAGCGGGAGTTGAGTGTCCTCTCAATCAGGGCGGCCAACCAGGTGCCGGCAAGACCACCTCATTACCCTGATTGACTCCCATTGTACGCCGCTGTCCTATACGCCGGCCCTGGCACCCTCGACCCCCCCGCCCCGATCCCCTCCCCGCCTTTAAAGTCTCTCTCTCCCCGCGCCTCAAATCCTCCCTTGCCGCTGTCTCCCCTTTCGTGTTACCTGCTGTAGTGTCGTTTAACTTCTTGTATTCTCCCCTCCTCGCCCTCCTCTAACTGCTCCTCCTCTTCTTCCTCTTGTATCCTGGTCTCGCTTTGCTTCTTCCCCCTACACCCCTACACTAAAACTTCCCCTTCCTGTCTCCCCTGTCTGTCACCCTCACTCCCCTACTCCCCTGCCACCATAGAATCACTACTTCCCTTCACCCCTGTCAGGATTACCCCATTACTCCCCGCTCTACGCCTCCCATATCACCCTTTCACTATTACTACTCCCATTTCTTACCACCCCAGCACGCACCCCCCCATTTCTCCCCTCCCTACACCCTCACTTCTTGCTCCCCACCCTCACTCTACTACTCTCCCTTCCTTCTCCTCCCCCTTTTGATCACCTCTGCAACCCTTACACTTAGACACCCCCACTTCTTCTCTTCCTTCATCTATCCTTCCACCCTCACTCTGCCACTCCCCCTCCCTTCACCTCCCCCCGCCAGCCTTGCCCACGCCATCGCTATTCCTGTTTCGACCAATCATGTTAGACACAGGCCCGGCGCTCCCCTCGTCCCGGCCCAGAAGGTGCAAGTTTATCTAATAGCAAATATTGATCAAGCCGTACAGGTCTGCAGGCCGTGTGTGGCGCCGGGTGCGGGGGAGAAGGGGGAAGGGGAGAGGGGGCAAGTTTAAGAGGGGGAGGGAAGTGTAAGGCAAGGTAGTTTTAAGGGGGGAGGTGAGGGGAGGAGGGAGGGGTTTATGGGGAGGTAAAGTGAGGGGAAGTAGAGATGCAAGGAGGGAAGTGTGAGGGAAGGAACTTGTAAGGGGAGAGAGTAGAGAGAGAGGAGGTAAGGGGAGGTGGGAGGAGTTTCAGGGGAGGTAAGGTGAGGGGACGTAGGGACACAGTGAGGGGAGTCTGAGGGAAGGTAGTTTTAAGAGGAGAGAGTAGAGAGAGAGGAGATAAGGGGAGGTGGGAGGAGTTTCAGGGCAGGTAAGGTGAGGGGACGTAGGGACACAGTGAGGGGAGTCTGAGGGAAGGTAGTTTTAAGAGGAGAGAGTAGAGAGAGAGGAGATAAGGGGAGGTGGGAGGAGTTTCAGGGGAGGTAAGGTGAGGGGAAGTAGATACACTGTGAGGGGAGTCTGAGGGAAGGAACTTGTAAGAGGGGGAGAGAAGGCAGGTATGAGGGAAGGGGACAGTGGGTGAAAGAGAAAATAACTCTATGGTTGGGGAGATGAGGGGAGATAAGTATGAAGCAGGAAAGAGGAGGAGATGAAAAACACGTGGAAAAAGAGAAAGACAAAAACAAGGAGAGTCAGACAGAAGTAAGACGCGGGAGGAAAGGTCAATTAATGAGTGTGTAAGGATGAGGGAATACATAGGAATACATAGGAATACATATACTCCTTCCTTCCTTCCATTCACATTTCTACCAGCCTCCCTCCCATCCTTCCCTCCATTCTCCCCCCCTCCCTCCTCCTCTCTCCCTCGTTTCCTCTGTCCCTGCCAATCTCCCTCCTTCCCTCCATTCCTCCCTTGTTTCCTCCATCCCATCCCTCCCTCCCTTCTTCCTTCCATTCCCTCCTCCCATGCCATGAGGGGAAGTAGGCAAGGTGAGGGGGGATAGGCAGGATCCAGGAAAGGGGAGGGGAGGAAAGACGCATGTGAGGGAAGGATAAAAACGAGGGGAGATATATAAAAGAAAGATGTGGGAGGAAAGATCAGGATAATTATGGAATGTGTAAGGATGAGGGGAATTAAGCAGGTGAGGGGAGTGAGGCATGAGGGAAGGAAGGCAGGTGAAGAGACGCTCCCGGGTACAACAGGTGAGGAGAGACGAGTGACAGGTAACACGTGGGAAGAGACAGGTGACAGGTGTGCGGGAGGCAGGTGGCGGAGATGAGAGAGCAAGGTGTGTGTGTGTGTGTGTGTGTGTGTGTGTGTGTGTGTGTGTGTGTGTGTGTGTGAGTGTGTGTGATGCAAGCAGGTGTTCGTAGCAGGTGTAAGGAGATGAAGGTCTGGTGTGTGTGTATGTGTGTGTGTGTGTGTGTGTGTGTGTGTGTGTGTGTGTGAGTCAGGTAATGAAAGGAGAGTTAAAAAATGAATGGAAGATAATGTCAAGAAAAGTGGAAAATAGATGGAAAGTGGAAGATTCAGGTGGAGAGGAGATTATGGAAGAGGAGTATAGCCATGTGGAAGACTCGTGGCGGTGTGGATGTATGGGTGACGGGAGGGTGACGGATGGGTGACGCATAGAGGAGGCGAGCAGAGGCCAATAATTCACGGGTGGTAGAAGGCTGAGAGATGGATGAGGGTAGGGAGACGGGGGGGCGGTAACGGGGGGGGGGGGGGGGGTCCCGGGGTTGTAGGGTCTAAGCAAACACGTCCTGTTTTCCTCGCCTGTCCCCAAGTCTCCTCTCCTCTCCTCCTCCTCCTCCTCCTCCTCCTCCTCCTCCTCCTCCTGGGCCTCTTCTTCCCCTCTTCACTGTGTATTTGTATTCCTTAAACTCTACAAACTTCACGGCTAAATTTCTCCCTCCTTCTCCTCCTCCTCCTCCTCCTCCTCCTCCTCCTCCTCCTCATGTTCCTGTCTCCTCTTCTACCTCTACCTCTCTCTCATTCCTCGTCATCATTTCCTTTAATCCCGTCGTTGTGTCCATCCTCGTCCTCTTCATCGCCCTCGTCATCCTTTACTACGTGAGGGAATAAAATGGGGTGAGGAAGGAAAAATTGGGGCAAGGAGAGAGATAAGAGAGGGATGGGAGGGGAAGGCAAGGCAAGGGAGGGGAAGGAAAGGGAGGGGAAGGGAAGGGAAGGGAGGGGAAGGCGAAGAGATGCTGCCGCCCAGACCTAATCATGGAAGTGAGGCAGATGAAGAACGGCTCTCTCTCTCATTTTCTCTCTCTCTCTCTCTCTCTCTCTCTCATTGTGTGTGTGTGCGTGCTTGTTTGTTTGTGTGTGTGCGTTCCCAGAGAGAGAGAGAGAGAGAGAGAGAGAGAGAGAGAGAATGCACCAAGCAGGCACTTAATTAATCAGACTGAGACACAAGCAACTTCTTTCTCCCTTTCTTCCCTCTTCCTTCTCCTCCCTCTTCCCTCCTGTTATCTTCCTTCCTCTTCGCTGTCCCTTCTTCTTCTTCTTCTTCTTCTTCTTCTTCTTCTTCTTCTTCTTCTTCTTCTTCTTCTTCTTCTTCTTCTTCTTCTTCTTCTTCTTCTTCTTCTTCTTCTTCTTCTTCTTCTTCTTCTTCTTCTTCTTCTTCTTCTTCTTCTTCTTCTTCTTCTTCTTCTTCTTCTTCTTCTTCTTCTTCTTCTTCTTCTTCTTCTTCTTCTTCTTCTTCTTCTTCTTCTTCTTCTTCTTCTTCTTCTTCTTCTTCTTCTTCTCTATCCCATCTGTTCCTCTCCTTCTCCCAGTCCTTTCCATCTTTACTCTTCTAATCTTTCCTTTTCCTCTTCCCTCTCCTTTCTCTTCCTCTCCCCGTGTCCTTCCTCCTCTTCTCTTCCCCCTCTTCCATCCTCATCCCTTTCCCTCTTCTTCTCCCTCTCATCTGTTCATTCTCTTTTTCCTGTTCTTCCCGTCTCTACTCTTCCCCTTTCCTTCCCTTTTCCTTCTCATCCTCTCATCCCCTTCTGTCCCTTTCTCTCTTCATCCCCTTCCTTCTCCCCTTATCTCACGTCCCTTCTCTTTCATCACCTTCCCCTCCCTTCCTCTGCCGTCTCTTCTCCCCTTCCCTTCCCGTTCCCTCCCCCTTTCTTCCCCTTCCCTTTCCCCTCCTTCGCTTAGTTTCACAATGGAATATCGGGGAAGGACTCCTTGACCTGCCTTGTGTTGCCATTCCTCCTCCTCCTCCCTTGCTTTTTCTTCCTTTCTCTACAGTTTCTTTCATTACTTCCTTCCCTTTCTCTTCCTCTGCTTGTAATATTTGTCTCTTGCTTTTTCTACCTTTCTTCCTTTCTTTTCCTTTTTTCTTTCTTCTCATTTTTCTTTAACCAAATTTTCCATCGTTCCCTTCCTCACTCTTTTTTCTTCCTGTTCTCCATCTTTCCCTTCCTCTTCCTTCGTTTTGGTTCACGTTTAAAAAAGCAATATCTCTTCTTTTTCATATCTTTTTTTTTTTTTTTTTTTTACAACAAAGGAGACGGCTCAAGGGCAACAGAAAAAGTGTAGAAAACCCCCCCCCGCTACCCACCACTCCCACAATAGAAGATAGTACAGAGTGGCCAAAAAAGAGGTATATTCCTTTTTCCTTCCTCTTCTCACTCTATTCTTCTCTTTTCCATCTTCTTCAATCTCCTTCTCCTCCGCTTTTGATTCGTTTTAACTTGCACTTTCTCTTCTTTTCTGCCGTTTTCTCATATTTCTTTTCTTCTTTTCTCTTCCTTTCACTCCCGCTCCGTAAGTTCTTCTGTTCCCTTCCTTTCCTTCCCCTTCTTGCATTTCTATTCTTCTCTCTTCATCTTTCCCTTCCTCCTCCTACGGTTACGGTACGTTTAAACCAACACTTTCTTTCCCTTCCTCTTATCTTTTTCTTCCTCTTCCTCTGTGTTCTCGGGTGTTTTTTTGAGGGGCAGATTCGGTCACTGTTTTACTTGATTTGTGTTAACCTCTGTGTGGTGTTGTTGTTCGTGACGGTTAAAAACAAACAATTAAACAAATGAGCAAATATACGAACCGCAGCGCACAAACAAATAGCTCTAAACAAACATATGAACAAACAAAATAAACAAACAAGTAACATATGCACTTAAATACACAAAGAGCAGTTAAAAAAAAGGTAAACAATTAGACAAAAAAAAAAAAAAAATCCTCCAGTGCTCAATCTCCTTATTAACTTTTCATCCGCTTGTAACACTTTCTGACCTGACCGGTTTTCCCACGCCTACAAAATCACCTCCGTCTCTTCCTGTCCTTTCTCTCTTTTCTCCTCCTCTTCCTCCTCCTGCCCCGCCCTCTCTTATCATCTTTCCTTTTCTCCCCTTCTTCTGCTCCTTTCCCTCTTCTCCCAGTCTCCCGTCCAATCCCCTCTTTACTTCTTCTCTCGACCCATTCAGTCTTCTTGTATCTTCTTCCCGTCTTTTCCCATCTCCTGTCCCCTCCCTTCTCTTCCTCTCGTCCATTCTTCGTTTATCCCATTCCTTTCATTTTCCTTTCTTCCATTCCCTCCCCTCTTTCCACCTCTTCCCCCACTTCTCTTTTTTCTCTCCCCTTCCCCTGTTTCTTTCCCCTCCTCCTCCAGTTTTGCCCTCTCTCATTCCATTTCCCTCAGTTCACCTTCTCCTATCCCTTACCTTCTTTTATCACTTTCCCTTCCCTTCCCTTCCCTTCCCTTCCCTTCCCTTGTTTCTTTCCCCTGTTTCTTTCCCCTCCTCCTCCAGTTTCGCCCTCTCATTCCATTTCCCTTAGTTCACCTTCTCCTATCCCATACCTTCTTTTATTACTTCCCCTTCCCTTCCCTTCCCTTCCCATCCCTTCCCTTTTTCTGTTTCTTTCCCCTCGTCCAGTTTCGTCATCTCTCATTCCATTTCCCTCAGTTCACCTCCTTCTATCCCTTACCTTCTTTTATCACTTTCCCTTCCCTTCCCTTCCCTTCCCTTCCCTTTTCCTGTTTCTTTCCCTTCCTCCAGTTTCGTCCTTTCTCATTCCATTTCCCTCAGTTCACCTCCTCCTATCCCTTACCTTCTTTCATTACTTTCCCCTCCCTTCCCCTCCCCTCCCCTCCCTTCCCTCCCCCTCCCCTTCCCTCCCCTCTCTCCCCTTCCCTCATTCCCACCTCTAACACAATTTTCCCCACGCCCACGCAATCTTTCCCATAATCTTTCACAAAACTTTCATAATATTTTTCCTTCACAATCTTTTCCACACAATTTCATACAATTTTCGTCATTATTTTCTCACATCTTCACAATCCTGCTCACATTTTTTCTCAGTCTGTCAATGCGATAAATAAACGAATAATTAAACTTCAACTCTCTCTCTCTCTCTCTCTCTCTCTCTCTCATTTTTCTCTTTTTTTTCGTCTTTTCCTTATTCTTTCACACATTCTCATCTTTCTTTTTTTTCTCTCTTTCTGTCTTCCCCTTTTTTTCTTTCTTTCTTTCTTTCTTTCTTTCTTTCTTTCTTTCTTTCTCTCTCTCTCTCTCTCTCTCTCTCTCTCTCTCTCTCTCTCTCTCTCTCTCTCCCCCCCTGTAATACGTTTTAATGAGCACCGTTTCATCCCTTCTTCCTACTCCATTTTCCTCATTATTTCTCTCTACGTAGTATCCTCCTATTTTCCTACTATTCTGTTTTGATTATATTTATTCTATGATTTATTTTTCTATTAATCTCCATTTCTTCTTCATTATTTTCCTATATTCCCTTTTCCTCTCTTGCTGCTCTTTTCGCTTTTTTTCCTTCACTTCCATTTACCTTCAATCCTTTGCTTTCTCTCCTATTCAATATTGCTATTCCTCTATACACGTTTCATAATGCTTCTGTAAAATCTTCCCCCTCTCAAATTCTTCTTGCTATTTTGTTCTTCTCTTGAACCCTCTATGCTGCTTTTCCGGTCTCCTGTCTCACCCTTTTTCTTCTTTTATTTGTTTCTATCTCTCTCGTGCTCTCTTTGTATGTTTATCTGGCTTTCTGTGTGTGTGTGTGTGTGTGTGTGTGTGTGTGTGTGTGTGTGTGTCTCTCTCTCTCTCTCTCTCTCTCCTTTTTCCGCACGCTCGAGGCCTTTAGTGAAACTCTATTCCCTTTCCCCTCCCATCACGTCGCCTCAAAGGGAAAGAAAAAGGGAAAGGAAAAGGGAAAGAAGGCACAAGCTTTTAGGAAATATTCAGGTCCTGCTCCTTGTACCTGCCGAAGCATTTCTCACGACCTTACAAATTTTTTCACGTTTCTACATTTTTCTCACGCTCCCACACTTTTTTCCCACGCTTACTCATTATTTCCCACGCCCCTACATTTTTTCCTACACCTCCACATTTTTTCCCACGCCCCCACACATTTTCCCACGCCCCTACACATTTTTCCCACGCCCCCACATTTTTTCCCACACCCCCACATTTTTTCCCCCCCCCCCACATTTTTCCCAGGCCCCAGTACATTTTTCTTCCCACGCTCCAACAATTTCTCCCACGATTCCGCCAAATTTCCCACATCTACCACGTTTGCATTTTTTTCTTACGACCCATATTTTATTTTCCGTGACCCCATAAATTTTCCCATGCGCGCAGTTTCTCCCACGACCACAATTTTTTTCTCACGCTTTCACAAATTTTCCCCACAACTCCATTTTTTTCCCACATTCCCACTTTTTTTTGTCCGTGCACCCACATTTTTTTCCAGCGACAGCGCAAATTTTCCCACACCCAAACATTTTCCCCACGATTTAACATTTTTTCCCTTCGTTTACACAACATTTTCACACACACCCACAATTCGATAGAACTCTTTCCCCCCACAGTACCTACCCCGCCACAATACTTCCCATAACCCCCAAATCCTTCTTCCATTTTTTCCACATGACCGTTATATGACTTAAACTGTTCCACCTACTACTCCCACACCCCACCTTAATACCTATTGTCCCTCAGCTAAGCTCCCCACACCCCACAATTCTACACACATTCCCACAATCGTTCCTACCCGCTCGTAATTCATCTTAAAGGTCCCACACCTCACCTCATTGTTCCTGCTTCATCAGTTATACTCCTCACACTCCCTAGAATTCTACCCTCATTTCCACAGTTCTTCTCACGCACTCTCAAACCCTTCCTTAAGACTCCTACTCCCCACATCTCCCCCCCTTCTCCCTATATTAACCTCCTCCCCCCTCTCTCTCTCTCTTCCACTAATTCGTTTTGTCTAGGACCCCACACCACACCTCACCGCCCCCACTTCATGTAACATTCCTCACACACACACTCACATACAACAACAACAACAATAACAACAACAACAACATCTCCTCCTCCTCCCATCCACACCCAGGTCCTTCCTCCTCAATCCATCTACTCAGCATAATAATCCCCTCCACTTCCCCACAATGTCTACACGATTCCCCCATTTTCCCCGCACGTCCCCAGTAATGTTCCCACTCCATTCTCTGCCACTCCCCCCTCCCCCACACCCCCAGAGCCCCCTCCCCACCTCCTCCCCACCACCGCCCCGACACTCCCCGCCATCCACAACGTTCCCAGAATACGTCACTCTTATGCAAAACTTGGCGTATCTGAAACACATTACTGCCCAGGAGAAGTAGGAGGAGGAGGAGGAGGAGGAGGAGGAGAAGTAGGAGGAGGAGGAGGAGGGTCTGTCAGGCTTCTTGGAATGGATGAGGGAGGAATGGGTGTGGTGTGAAGCGTAGTTGTGGTGGTGTGGGGGGTGGTAGCGCGCGCGTGTGTGTGTGTGTGTGTGTGTGGTGCTGTAGTCGATAATGCCATGTGGAGGTGATGATGGTAGTGGTGATGATGCTGATAGTGGAGGTGAAGATAATGGCATGTCTGCGCCAAATCGTGGAGATGAGTAAAGGAAGTAAAGGAATGGACTAAACTAAAGGAAAATGTCATTGCTTTTCAACGTGATTATTAAGAAAGCTTAGACTACATTATACTATATCTTATCAACTTCACTTT